>NW_022991744.1:0-122866 GCF_902827175.1 Gymnodraco acuticeps | reverse complement strand
TTACATGGAAATGATTGTTTAAGATTGACAAACATCATATGTGTAGTTCGTGGCACAATTCAAACGGGATCAAAAGATATGTGTTCTCTCTCCATTGAATTCAATGTACATTTTTCGCTTCCGGGGTCCCATGGTCCGGAAGTAGATGGGCGTGACTTCGCCTCTCCATAACGGGATCAAATCAACAGTAGGACAGTTTAGCGAGAGCGCGTATGTTTTGGATTAGACCAACCGGCTAACTCAAACATATCCAGGTTAGGTTTAACCAGCTTCGTAGTACAGGCCTCTGGTCGTCTTAACTGTGTTATATGTAAATGAGCTGTGCGGTTGCCCTGACGTGATTGGCTGCCATCTCCTGGTCCGCCTCCCAAAGATTGTGATTGGAGCACGCCGGGCTTGACGCCCTCCAATCGCAGTGCACAGCCGGCGCACACCTGCTGGAGATGACTACAAAGCCTGTGACTGACGATCACTCAAGAGGCTCTGGCTGCGTCTCAGTTCGACTATTTTCATTTCCTCGGTCCTCTGTATCACCGGAAGTTGATTTGTCTGCGCCATCTTGAGTAGCGTCCCATGGCTCTTATTTCTGCCGGAGGAGCGACAATGGAGGAGCGATAACCGAGGAACCACCAGTCCATCCTTTGATGAAATCCTCAGATACTCGCTCCGCCCCCTTACTGTGTATCGCTCACTGATTGGACGATGCAGCGCATGCACTGATCTGATGCTTCTTGACATGAGAGCAGTTTCCCAGCGGAGTGAAGAAAATACATTAAACTCACGAGAGTCACTCCTCAGTCTATACTGTGTTTTGTTTAAATTCATGTATCATTTAGTTACAAATATGTGATATATCTGAACAACAAAGTGGTCAAAAATCATTTTATTCATTTATTGGAAACACTTTCATGATCGCTTTTTTCGTTTTACATTTTCATTTATTTTCATTTCCATTCAGTCAGTCAGTCATTAAGTGCTATTACAATGTTAATGTGCTACATATCCACACAAACAAACAAAGTGTGCAATCCAATTAATGTTAATCTAACTGGGTTTTGATAGATAATATATCTCTTTTTCTTCTCTCAATTATTTTATTTATATTGTGCACTCTAATCAAACTATTGTTCGTTTATACATTTTAAGAATGGCGTTTATCTTTTTTGAGAATGAGTTCTTATTTTATTTATTGGGGTCTACAACAGATGATACAAATGTTTGTGTCGGTAAATGTGTGGCGGGGGTGTTTGTGAAAAATAACGGGGACAGAGCTGGCTGCTGTCAGACGAACAGCTGTGTAGCGTCATCACAAACGGACGTCGCTTCACGTGACGCTCCGGAGGAAAAAGCTCATTTCCCTGCTTCTCGTGGTTTCCTTGCGTCTCTCCATGCTTCCCTGGTGGAAGAGACTAAACGCAGGAAAACGACGCAAGGATTCAATTTAATCGACCTGAGATGCAGCCTCTGACACGTGGACAGACGCCTCTCGCTACTTGGTCCTTAGCAGCGACGTGCAGTCAGGGGAGGCAGAGCCTCACGTGTCATACTCCAATGTAATGGAAAAACAACTAAAGAAAAACGAAATAGTAATAATAATAAAATGTCTCCACTGATCTGTGTTGTAAATGTGATTTATGTATGATTCCAATCGCTTTTTATAGTCATAATCAGCAAATTTGCCGAGCTCCGCTACAACTACGGGTAGCGATGAGAAGTGAGGCAGGGACGAGCTCTGCCTCTCGTAAGCCCACAGTAACTGGCTGGAGCGCGGGCACTAATTTAACGCGGGCACTTATTTTGTGAGCGCGCTCAAGCCAGTTACTGTGAGGTAAGGTGAGGCACAGATGAGCTCTGCCTCACCTCAGAATGCGTTACCCCACAGAAACTGTCTGGAAAGCAGGCCCTAAGCGCATGCCTGCACCATCTCACTGTCACCAATGTAATGTTTGTAGATCCCTTTATTACATTTATCCTCGCCATCCATAGTCTCTAAATAACTTATTTCACGTATATATGATATTTAGGCTCGCTGGTCTCATCGTACAACGGCAATAAAAAAAGCACCAGGGGAGGCAGCCATAACCTCTGCCGCACTGAAGGGGGCGCAAGTGAGCCCACAGGTTCTTGTTGCTACTGTTATTCTACGCAGAGACGGTGCACAAACAACAAACTAGACTTTCGAAACTAGAGGAAGATAAGGAGGACTTTTACAAAAAAGTAATAGAGATTGTTGTCCAGATGGAAAGCATGGACTTCATCTTCAAGTCAAGGTAAGACCACATTTGTAATGCAAATGGGATCTTACTAAGAAAGAACAATCCAATATTTAGATTTTGGGTATCCTTGTGTTGAACGGTCTGTTTAAAATGAATCGAAGCATCAGACTAAAAAAGCTTTTGAAAATAACCGACTATTTCGATTAAGGTCAAAATATAATATTTGTAAATCTGAGAGTCAGTGCCTCACCAGCCATGAACCTCACCGCACGTCACTGGTCCTTAGATCTGTTAACTGTGGTCAAACTCGTGTGCCCATCTCCGTGTGATTTTGTGTATTAGTAGTGTCTATAGTAGTTTATAGTGTAGAGTAGCTTAGTGTTTAGAGTAGCTTAGGATTTTGTGACTGTTGCCTTTAGTTTAGCTGTGTTTTTGTACAGAATCATTTTGTTAGTTGTACCACTTTTAAAGTGAGGTTTTGTTTCGTTCCTTATTTAGTGTATTAGTATTTGTTTTCCCTGTATGCAATTATACTCATTTTTTAGAGTCCTCCTTTTGTTTGGTTATTTATCAACCTGTGCCCTTTTGGCCTTTTTGTTTGTTCCAGGCTGCATGCCTGCCACTTTGTTTACCCTGCTATTTAAAATAAACCCTTTATAATTATACCAATTTCAACTGGTGTGTGTTGTTTTCCTCTACCCCTAGAGGGGGACGTAACAGCATTGATGCTCAATATAAGATGTGTTTGTTTATATCCAAAAATATGCACTTTTTCCCTTCTTCTTTAGTAAATACCAAATTTTCTTCCATTAAATAAAAGTGTTTTGCTGCTTTATAATCACTATAAATTGAACTATTTGAATACTTCAGACTTCTAGGAACTGTCTCAATGATAAGAACATCATTATTAACAAGAACAGGTAAAAAATGACACATTTCTGTCATGATCGTGGGAAACAATAGGCTTGTTTGAGACAAGCGAGACCTGCGCAGTTGCGATTAACGTCTTGCTAGTGCGTTGCATGATGGTTAGTCATTTTGTCCGACTTGCTCTGGAGGCTCGCCTACATGAGACGTTGAAATCTCGCGGGACAAAGACGGACGCAGCCTTGAGAGCGAGGCGGCGCAGTTCCTCTCCACGGGCTGTGCAAGCGAAATGCTATTAGGAAGCTGCAGCTGATTCAGAACGCCGCTGCTCGAGTCCTCACTAACACTAAGAAAGTGGATCACATCACTCCTGTTCTGAAGTCTTTACACTGGCTTCCTGTGTGTCTAAGAATAGATTTCAAATACTGCTGCTGGTTTATAAGCACTGAATGGTTTTAGGCCACAAAATACATTTCTGGACCTCCCTGCCTAAATTATGAACCATCCAGATCTATCAGGTCTTCAGGGACTGGTCAGCTTTCTGTCCCCAGAGTCAGAACTAAACACGGTAAAGCAGCGTTCAGTTATTATGCTCCAAATATCTGGAACAAACTCCCAGAAACCTGCAGGTCCGCTGCAACTCTGACTACTTTTAAATCCAGGCTAAAGACTTTTCTTTTTGTCGCTGCTTTTAATTGAACTATTCATATCTTAAACTGCACTGTAACTTTTATCCATGTATTTTTTCTTTTAATGTTTATTTGATTAGCTTTTCTTTTTAATGACTGATTTGAAATGCCCATTTTTCTTAATGTCTTTCATTTTTTGTAAAGCACTTTGAATAGCCTTGTGTTGAAAAGTGCTATATAAATAAACTTGCCTTGCCTTGCCTTGATGGGAAACGACTCGCTGGTATCTCGAGCTGAGCGCTCATTGGTGGTTTTTACCCCGTGCTGCTGATGAAACTGGGGTTACAGTACGTAACCCCAGCTTCTATGAGTATAGGTGCAGCCCTCTAAGGCTATCGCTATTGGGTAATCCCACTGCACGTGCGCAGCACTGACAGACTTAATCCACGCCCACCTAGGGCCCCACCTACGGACTCACTTCCGTATAAATAGGAAGTAGTCCCTACAATCTGCTCCCACACAAACAGCTTTTCTTCAGCTATTCGCGGAGCCAGTGGGGCCCGAACCTTAGAGGGCTGCGCCTATACTCATAGAAGCTGGGTTACAGTACGTAACCCCAGTTCTATTTCGTATAAGGCTTTGCCCTCTAAGGCTATCGCTATTGGGTTAAGGGCGAAGCAGGATGTAGTCCACGCCCCACTGGTCCGTCCGTTACAGAAGCACAGAAACACAGCTACTCAATTAATAACCCATGTCCATTTCGCCATGCGTAAATGGAGCATAACATTCCCAGGGAATATAGCATTTAAAAATGAATATTCTCCATCAGGGAACGAAGGTAGGCTAGGCTACCTGTAAAAGTAGAGACCAAAGTCACTTGTTAAACGATCAAAGAGGGGGAAAAGGGCAGCTCTCTAAATGCCCCGACATTACTCACTTGACAGGACACTCAGTACTGAGTGTGTGCAGAGAGGAATGGGAGACATCCCTCAAAATAAACACGAATAAAAGAACAGGGGGAAGGCCAAGATGCAGCAGTGCAAATGTCTTCCACTGTCATTTCCTCCGTGCAACGCCCGTGGAGGAGGAAATTCCTCTGGTTGCCGTGCGCTTTGATGCCTCACACAGCCCGTGTGGACAGGCGCAGAGTGCCGACAGAGGCTGCCCTATTGAGCGCTTTCTGTAATGCACAAACAGACGAGCTGCGTAAAGCAGCCGTGCGTGCAATATAGCATGACAGCGGCGCGCACGGGACGGAGGAGATGAGACGTGGCTTCCTCCTCTGATGGTGAGGAGGAGGAAAGAAAGCCATCCAAAGGTATCAATCTCGATCTAAAAAGAGCTTGTGATCAACCTTTGGCATAAAAGCCGGGTTAGGACGCAAACAAGCTGAGCTGCCATCTCCTTGGATCTGGAGACACGGGAGCCACAGAGAGAGCAGACCAATCACTCCACCCTTTAGTAGCTGATGTCAGAGCCAGGAGCAGAGCTACTTTGGCTGACAAGAACTTCAGGGGACCTGATCTAAAGGTTCAAATGGAGCTTTACTCAGTGCGCGTAACACTAAAGAAGAAGAGAATACCGCCTATACGGCAGAGCCGAGGATGGCGGATAGTGTCGGCCGGCAAGCCGAACCTATAGGCTCAGCTGCCGGGCCAACACCGGGCCCGAGGGAGGATGGGGCCGGGGGAACCACATGGTGATCCGTGAATGGAGGGGAAGGAGTCGCCTGACTGCTGCCCGCCCACTCGGATCCAATAATCAAGATCCAATAATAATAATAGCCTAATATACTATAATAATAAGCTTGGTCCAGAGAGTAGGACTCCTGGACTAGCCAATCATCCCAGGGCCGCAGCCGCGAGAGCGTTCGCTTTCCGCTGTCTGTGGGCCAGAGGAAGACGGACACAATGAGTGCACGACACCTGGGATTGAGAGCCGCGTTTGCGTGCTCCAATCCCCGGCAGGACTCACCTGTATCGTCTATGTAAAGCCGCTTCCTCCTGGAGCGAGCCAGCCACAGCCGGTCGTAATTCATATGTCGGCTAACACCGAGCCCCGCCCTGTCTCCCCCGTCCGGAGGAGAGGGAGGATGGGGCCAGGGGGAAATGTTTGCTTTCTAGTAAACAGCTCTGAAAAGAGCTTGTGCCTGCAGTGCTTCTGCAACGGAGTGCTGAAGAAAAGTGGGAGCAGATTGTAGGGACTACTTCCTATTTATACGGAAGTGAGTCCGTAGGTGGGGGCCCATAGGTGGGCGTGGATTAAGTCTGTCAGTGCTGCACACGTGCAGTGGGATTACCCAATAGCGATAGCCTTAGAGGGCGAAGCCTCATACGAAATAGAACTATCCAATTGGCTCGGCAAAAGTTTGTTGTTGTTTTGTGTCAGTTTTACGTCGCCACATCCATTCCCATTTTTTCATCATTGTTCCACAATGTTTATCATCATGACATTAATATCTATATATGTTATACTATACTTGCACTGCTTACCGTTTCATACTTTATATATCTTAGCATATTCATACACACTACTGCTCACAGGCTGATATCTAGTGTATTCATACCCCTCACTGTTTATTCATCATTCAATTCATTCTATATTTTATTCTGTCTATTGTGTACATTACTTTTCACTTCACTGCTTGTTGCACCTGGTAGAAGCTAAACTGCATTTTGTTGTCTCAGTACCTGTAATATGTGCAATAACAATAAAGTTGAATCTAATCTTGAGCAGGAACAAATGTATTTACTTAGTACATATCTGACATTAACGATTAAACACATGTGTGCATTCTTTATAAATGCAAACCGAGTCAAGCCGACTCCGGAGGTGGCGGTATGCACCTCAAAGTTGTTTGCAATCCGCCAAAAAACCGAGAGAAGAAGAAGAAGACGAAGCCGACTCCGAGCTATCCGACTTCAGGCGAGCTTTTTGAGACCTCTCCCGGCTGCGATCGGCTATTCTCGTCTACTTTCGAGGCGAGCCGCAACGCATCTCAAACAAGCCTACTGCGTCTCACACAGAAACCGGAAGTGAAAAAATACCAGAAAATTGACCAAATGTTTTTAGATGTTAGTCTTTTTGGCGGTTGTTGACAAGAATTAAATAATTTCAGCTTTCTGAATAGATTTGTCAGACACCTAAAGCGAGAGAAAGTGCAACGAACAGACGCAAGTCAACTGAAATTAGGTTATTATGGAGTGGTGCAGGAATGAGCATTTTTCCAACTTCCTGTTCGCTCGTCTAGATGTTTTTTTAAATGCGTTTGAATGAAAGATTAGCCGCCTTTAGCTTAGCATTGGGATGTTAAGTCATGTAAATATGCTGTAGTTCCTTTGTAGTGTCTATCCTGCTGAACAAAACCTTTACGTATCATAATGGTGAGATGAATGAAAGGAACCAGTCCACCTCCACTACGAATGAGCGAGGAGCGACTTTCTGGAGGCATTGACCCAGTTGCCAACGGCCTGTGCGATCTCCTGGAAGAGGCCCTCATCCTTATGTGTTCCCCAACATTCAGTTCTGGTAAGTCCCTTGCCGATATGGTCGTAGGCGGATTTTGCAAGCCGCCGTTTCAACCGCAGCTTCTCCGTCACTCCAGTCACTAACCACGGTTGCAGCAAGCTGTCCGCAACCGGCAGCGAAGTCTTTAGCCTTCATGACATTAAGCGTTGGGCTGGACTGCTGTCAAACCCTTCTGTGGGCGTGTTGCGCCAATGGAGAATGGCCTGCCATTTATCTGTGCCATCCAACTTTGCCCGCTTGCAGAGTGATTTCACTATCTTGACAGCTGACTCAGCTTTGCTGTTTGATTTTGGATATCTGGGTGAGGATGTGACATGGTTAAATCCCCACTTTGCAGCAAAACTTCCTGAACTGTTCACAGGCAAACTGTGGGCCATTATCTGTGAGCACTTTGTCTGGCTGTCCGTAGCGTGCAAATTGAGATTTACAGCGTGTGATGAGAGTGTCAGCTGATAGATCCGGCAGAAGATCAATCTCCCAGAAGTCTGAATAGTGGTCCACTAGGACGATGAAATCTTGGCCAGCGTAAGAGAAGATATCCATACTCACTGTTTGCCATGGACGTGTTGGGATATCATGCAACATTTCCCCAGGGATGGCATGTATGTGTGATAGTACAGCTTTAGCCTTGTTCTGGTCGGCTGTAAGGCTGTCTTTGGTGACAGTTTCTCTTTAAAACTGGCGGCCCATAACATTGCAAGTGGCCCCTGTATCTAGCTGGCATAGCTGTCTTTTCTTATTCAGGTGTAGGTGCACAAACCATTTGCGTCCAGGTGCTTTCACATTCCCCACATATTCAGTGACATTGTATAGGTTTTTACGTGTATCTGAGTCCCCTTCAGTTTGCTGGACATCGTCAACAGCATTAACTTTCTTGTTTTCTCTGCTCTGCTGCTGGCCTGACATACTTTTGCAAAGTGATTTGAAACGCCACATGCTCGGCAGGTCTTACCATAGGCTGGGCACTGCTCTCTGCCCCGTTTGTGTCCATTTCCACAGTATTTGCAGGTCCACTGTTGCTCTCTCTCAGCCGCTGTGTTTCTTTCCGCTGTTTTCCCACTGTATTTTGCGTCGTCCGCCTTGCCTGTCCACCATAGCATTAATACTGTCCCGCCTGTGCCTGCGGGCTCTCAATAAGCCTCATGCGTGACTCCGTCAATTCTGCAAGGCGGCAAATCTCCACAGCTGTTGGCAGCGTTAGGTCCCGTTCACCGCCGCAGTCTCCGTCTGGTGCTCTCGCTGGCAATACCGAGGCCCTTTCTCATTTCTCTAACTCCCCTCCTCGACTCCTATCCTCGATACTTAGTCCCGCCCACAGGAGATGCGAGCCGAGGAGCCGAGGAAAGGAAGCAGCAGGCGGTTAGAGAAATGAGAACTCCTCTCCTCTGAGCGCTCATTTTAAAGAGACGTCCATTAATGATGACAGGAGGCACAGCAGCCCTCTGTCTGATGGACAGATGTGTTCATGACGACTTATATATTTACTTTGATTCATTCACAGTGCGGTATAATGAGACAATAACAGGCTACAGATGCGGACACACACCCTCTGCCCTCTCTGGTCGCTACAATGAGGAATATAAATTACGGGCCCGAACGTTTTATTTACAAGTATTAAAAGTAAGCAGAGGACACCAAACCAACTGAGACCTGTCTGTCCGCTGCATCTACGCACACACTGTACCACACACACCTACACCACACACACGCATGTATTCTTTCACACACACATACGGGTTTTGGGCCGAGAGTACTTCCGGTATCCGCCATTTCACGCTCGGTAAAACCAGAATATCATAGTCTATTGCCTTAATCAATATAGTCAACTCTAAAATACCACATATATGCATTGGCATGATAATATTATTGTGACAAGTGGGGTATTCACCTGGTGTTTCCAGAAGATAGACGTAGATGCTGCCAAAATCGACCGAAGGCCACTTTCGAGAGTCGTTTTTTCCATACATCTGCAGGCAGTCTGTAAGGGCAATCGGACAACCCACACAGCTCTAGTTTACGCTGGTAACGACCTAGAGCACACCCCTCAAGTCCAGAGATGTAATCCGAAGACATGCAGCGATTTCTTCGGTCGTTAATTCAGAAAAAAAACCTAGTGCGCTCTGCCTGGATACGTTAGCTAGCTGTTTATATTAGCACCTCCAGGATATTAGCACCTCCAGGAAAATGGCGTATTTATATATATATATATGGCGCGCGTTGGTGTGGGTAGCTTGTGACGTCACTTGTGTGTGAAAGAATACAGTTCCTAAAACAGGCTACAGCCGTTGTGTATTTTATTATGTGAAGCACTAAATGGTTTTAGAAAAATATCGACTCTTTGTAGATATACTAAACTAAAGCAAATAAAAAGAGTAGGCATGTTATACTGAGTGATATATATATACACACTGCTCTGCTTTCTGCACGGACCTCACAGCTGTTCTCTCTAGAGGCTTCTCAATACTCAAATTTCCCCTCCTCGACTCCTCGGTCCTCGGTCCTCCGGTAGTGACCCGGAAATGAATTTCAGCGCGCCATTTTGAAGGACATCTCATTTCTCTAAATGCACACCGAGGACCGAGGATCGAGCGTCGAGGAGGCTCTCTGGAGGAGCTCTAACCGACGATACACTGATGGTTCCTCCACGGCTCCTCCACGGATGCATTTCCGGGAACGGTGGAGGCGTGACGCACGGCCGGACTTATCTCAGCCAATGACAGCTCTGCATGCATCCCCTGGATATTATTTTAGAAACTGCTTTCATCGCATCGCGATGTTCCCAGAGAGAACAGCTGTAAGGTCCATGCAGAAAGCAGAGCAGTGTGTATAATATATATCACTCAGTATAACAGGCCTACTCTCTTTATTTGCTTTAGTTTAGTAGATATCTACAAACAAAGAGTCGATATTTTTCTAAGACCATTTAGTGCTTCACATAATAAAATACACAACGGCTTATGCTTTAGGAGCTGTAGGTGTGTGTGGTACAGTGTGTAGGTGTGTGTTGTACAGTGCGTAAATGCGGCGGACAGACGGGGTCTCAGTTGGTTTGGTGTCCTCTGCTTACTTTTAATAGGGCTACTTGTAAATACAGCTTTTGGCCCGTAATTTCAATTCCCCATTTCAGCGACCAGAGAGAGGGAGGGGGGGGGGGGGATATATCCAGTCTCTGATTGTGTTACGTTATTATGAGAGTGCCTCTCATACTTTAAATTGTATATATTTATATACATATATTTGTGTGTGTGTGTCCGCATCTGTAGCCTGTTTATTGTCTCATTATACCGCACTCTCAATGAATTCAAAGTAAATATGTGGGGGAACAATGTTCAGCTGATCTAACAGAGATACAGCGCTATGACAAAACACTCGACAGCTGATGCAGCTGTTGCCACGTAATAATGAACGGACGTCTCTTTAAAATGACCGCTCAGAGGAGAGGAGTTCTTATTTCTTTAAACGTCTGCTGCTTCCCCTCCTCTCTCCTCGGTCCCCCTCCTCGGTCCTCCGCTCGCATCTCCTGTGGGCGGGTATAAGTCTCGAGGAGGGGAACCGAGGAGGGGAGTCGAGGAGGGGAAATTTGAGTATTGAGAAGCCTCTTCTGTAAACATCGCGTCGCGATGAAAGCAGTTAATACAATAATATCCAGGGGATGCATGCAGAGATGTCATTAATGAGATAAGTCCGGCCGTGCGTCACGACTCTTTGACACATCTCTGTTGCCGGAAATGCATCCACGAAGGAGCCGTGGAGGACCGTGGAGGACCCATCAGTGTATCCTCGGTTAGAGCTCTTCCAGAGAGCCTCCTCGACGCTCGATCCTTGAAGTGCATTTAGATAAATGAGATGTCCTTCAACATGGCGCGCTGAAATTCATTTCCGGGTCACTACCGGAGGACCGAGGAGTCGAGGAGGGGGATTTGATGAAATGAGAAAGGGCCCGAGTACCAGCCTGTCCCTAATCAGTTCATCTTTTAGGTCACGGTACTCACATGATGATGCTTTTTCCCTCAGCTTTGTTATAAAGCTATCGATCGGCTCGTCCGGGTCCTTGTTTGCAGCATCCGAACGTGTATCTCTCATGATAAATCACATTTTTTGCCGGCTTGAAATAATCCCCCAACGCATCCAAAATTGTTTTGGGGTCTTTCTTTTGTTCCTCGGTCAGCGTGACGTTGTGCATATATATATATATGCCGGCACTCGTTCCCCATAAGCCGTCTCAGCGTGGCTGCCTGCACCGCATTCGTCTTTTCGGTCAGACCTGTAGCGAGCAAATGTCCTCAAATTCTGCTCTAAAAACCTCCCAGTTTTTGGCTATATCACCAGACTTATACATGCCCTTGGGTGCCGGAATACTGGACTGTACAAATAGGACACACATATTATTGTTGGACTCTAATCCCCCCTTATTTTTCAAATGAATAAAGTTTTGCAAGTTAAAAAGTTTTCCATTCAAAAGTTGAGATTTTTCTTCAATACCTTCCAGGTCGTGAGCTATTGACTTGAATCAATACCAGAAAATACAGTGGACAAATAAAACATGCTTTATTTCCTTGTATTTTATTCCACCTTCCATTTTACTTAAATATTTGTCTACAATTCAATAGATTTCCGTTTAAAGTTTATTTCCATTAAAATATCCATGTGAAATAGAAGGAGTAATAGCAAGCGCCCCTAAAGAAATATAGCAGCAATTATTGGGCTTCTGTGGGCCTTTCTCATTTCACAAATGTCCCCTCCTCGAATGCTCGGCCCTCCGGTATAGTGACCCGGAAATGGTTTTTGGCGCGCCATGTTACTTGAAGGACATCTCATTTCTCTAAATGCACATCGAGGATCGAGCGTCGAGGAGGCTCTCTGGAGGGGCTATAATCTAGGATACACTGATGGGTCCTCCACGGCTCCTCCGCGGATGCATTTCCGGCAACAGTGATGTTTAAAAGAGTCGTGACCAAGCCTCCAGGAAGTGCACCGGACTCAGATGAAAATATTCGTGGTGGCCAAACGGCGGTACTACACTTCCGTTTGGTTGCCAGGCCCGCAAACATTTTTTCCCATTGACTTACATGGGGAAAGAGTCAAAGTTTTTTTCAAACTAAATAAACAACCCAGTATGAACACTTGTATAGCCCTTATTAAAAACATTCGTTCCTCAAGTTGTAAACATTTGCTAATAACGTTATTCTGAGAGTTATTTCCCTCTGCATTATGAACGCGTATCTAACCCACGGGACCGCGCCGCCCGGCACGTTCATGTTACGTGTTCACTGTTCAGCACTACATGAGTTTATCTCTTATCTTTACCCATGGATGCACAATAAGAACGGACCCATATCACCTTACTGCCATCCCACGGAGCTGTAATAATGGATATATTGCACATGTTCGCTGTAATTCATCATTTGTAAAATATTATACTACATGGGCTGTATGATTAAATCTTGTAAATCCGTAAATGTTGTATTAAATAAAGTTAATATTACAGACGTTAGATTAACGTCCCTGTAGCTTCTTATTGCACTAAGAAGCTTATTGCACTGTGTGTGTGTATATATATATATACAGTGCAATAATTATTTCATGCTAAATGAAGCTCTGTTGCTTGGATATCACTAGATCCTGTTACAACGTAATATAAGTACATAATGATTGATGTGTACATTAGCATCATTACTAGCTAGCCGCTAGCTGCTAACTGCCGCCTCGTTAATATCAAATCCATGATAACAACAATCCATTACCATGCTGTCATGAACGCGCGGTGCTGTTACGTGTACGCAAATTGACGTGCTTAATGTGAACGAGCATTTTGGTTAAAGTTGCGCATGCGCTATGAGCGCACATACGGGTACTTCTCAGGCATGCCGGGTAATCTGTGACGTTTCGCTCTCTCAAAAGTTGGGCCATTTTATCATCATGCGCCAATGAGCAACTCTCATGGGAATGAATGAGGCCCCGCCTCCCACGCTGTATCCAGTTCTTATTATACATCCATTGCGGCTTTCACACCAGCGCTTTTCCCTTTCTAGCTCCGAGCTAGAGCTTTTCTGGTTCAGCTCCGGTTTCCCTTTTCTGCTCCCGCTCTGTTCACACCGCCCAGAGCCCGACTGGTGCTGCCGCTGCTGCGTCATGACATCACCGTTTACATCGCTGATTTGCTCCCCAACGGCATTACGGCGCTCACACAACAACGGGGAACTGCGTCGGGTCGATGATCGTGTTGCTTTTAATCACACAAAGCCAGAATAAATTGAATAACGACTTCTCCAACCTTATACTTTGCTCCAGAGTGCCGTGGTTCATTGTTTATTAACGTGTTTCTGCAGCATTTACCGACCGCTGCAGTGTTGGCTGCTCTTCCACGGGAGTTTATTCTCCTCCGTTAGCTCCCGGTTAGCTCACACTGCAGCGGCCGCTCTAAAGTATTCACTGTCCGACTCACACAAGCAGCTGATACATATCCCCAGTTCCCCTTAGCCTAAGTGAATGTGTGTCAGTCTGAATTGACGCTGTTTGGCATCACAACGCTGTTAAGAAAGTTTCTCTGGTATAAAATGGGTGATGTTAGCATAGCAACCGAAGCTAAACTGACTACTTGCTATTGCTATCCTATTGTGGCATAAACCGTTTTCTACAGGCACATTTTACCGGCGTATTTTTATTATGATTCTACTTGTGATAGTCGGACACGACAACCTGTGCAGCCCATGTAATGATTCCATCCGATAGCTGCTATAATACAAAACAACACGTCTGCCTCTCTCCACAATGATCAATAACAATGAACGGATGGTCAAAGTAAGGTACAAATAAACAGAATCACACGAAGCCTGGTTAGTGTTGCCTGACTTTATAAAGTGTGTTTATAAGCACTACTGCTTGTAGGCAGGCATGACAGTCGACCCATGTTCAGGGGAGGTGGGTTTAGTTTCATGCACGCCTCGACGTAAGAGAGACGTAAGCGACGCCACCTCTTAGCTCCGAAGCTCTTGCCTCTAGAGACCGACAATTTTTTGGAGCTGGAAGTGAACCGGATTCCGGAGCTAAGAGCCGGCGCCGCTGCGGTGTGAACAGGAACATCCGGCGCTTTTCAGGCTCCAGCTCCGAGCCGGAGCTGAAAAAGCGCTGGTGTGAAAGGGGCACATGAGGGAGCCTCGTTGAGCTGCGAGTGTCACTCCACGGAGTTCACTCCGTCACGGAGGGGGAGTGTGTAGGGGTAGGGTGTAGGGCGTGGTTTGGGATTGGGCCGCCCTGTGCAAAGGTGACGTCATCGCCTGTATTGAGCGTTCGCCTACATTTCTAAGCTTTTCTCTCTCTTTTGAATGATATATTTCCCATCAGATTAAACAGCAAAAGGCTGAATAAATAATCTGGATACAATTGCGAGGTGGCTCGTTTTAAGGACACAATCTTCGTATTGGAACAAAATTCAGTTTTTAAGTGTAGTCACTGTTATGTTCCTACAGAACAGACAATGAAAGGATAAGATGTCATTTGTCAGTATAGTCTTATTTCTTAAAACCTTCTCTGTTGTTTAAGTGTCTGATAGCCTACTTGATAACCATGAATAGTAAGCAATTATATGACAGAGTAATGATATAACATAAGCCTATATGATAATGTCAGACACTGTGTTATTTTCAATCAAGCCTAAAAGATAATGTGTTCAAACTAGCTTCACTCGCTTTAATTGCTCCTTTGAATGTAATATTCCTCTGTGGTTTCCTACTCAACACATTTTTGTATTGTAATGCCACTCATATTTAATTTTTTATTTTATTTTAAGGTGACATTGAATGTGTTGAAAGGTGCCCTAAAATAAAGTGTATTGATCTTATATCTGTGCCTATATCACACTATTAATGTTCCTTATTTTAGACTATAGGTTTGTCCTGGTGTCAATAGGGAAGATCTGCACTGTTCTCTACATAACATGTTCAGCAGAGCAGGTATTTCTCCTGCCAGATATGGCACCCCCCCCTACAACTTTGTCCAGGACAGTCACACCATCACCAAAATCACACTGGTGTTGCCTGATCCCCTCTAGTGTGTGCTCACAAAAGCATTTTACTCTGGGCCCAGCAGGTACAAAACTAAAGAGGGGCTTCCATATCCGGCAGAGCAGGTGTTGTAGCTGCCGGATTTGGAAGCCCCCCTATATCTTTGTCCAGGATAGTCACAACGTCACCAAATCTGTTGTTTGCTGTTCCCCTCTAATTTTTGCTCACAAAAGCATTTTTCTCTGGGCCCAGCAGGTAAAAAACTAAAGAGGGAAATATAATAGAGGCAGGAAGGGAGTGGAGCCTGATGGGGATACTAGGAACAGAAGGTGAGGGGATAAGAGCTATCAAGGCCATTCTTAAGTATTTGAGTGAAACAGGATTGATTGGAAGAATTTAAAACAACGTAAATACAGTGGTATAATTCCACAAGTGGTGATAGGATGATATGGTGATACACACTCTTGTACAGTAGGTGGCGGTATGCACCTTAAAGTTGTTTGCAATCCGCCAAAAACTGAGAGAAGAAGAAGCTCCCCTGGACACTTCCGGGCGCCTCACCTATTACATACATCCATGGCGCCTCACTCGAAGGCTGCTGCTAGCCGCTAGCTCTGTGTTACGTCACCTATTGGGATAACACTACTCACACAACCATAGCTCACAACATAACGGCTACATTTCTCTGTGTTGGCCACCAAAGGGCAGTGAACCAGCATGTTTGGAGCGGTGGTTGTTGGCATTGGCACAGCCGGTTGGGTGAGGATCAGAGACATGTTAGCTCCTCTGCCTGGCAGTCCTGCAGAGAAACTGAATGTCAGAGCTTTCATATCCAGGAGAAAGCTGGACTCTCAGCAGGGAGTGAGTCAGGTGACCGCTGAAGAGGCCGTGAGCAGAGAGGACATCCAGGTGGCGTTCATCTGCACTGAGAATGTGTTGCATGAGGAAAACATCAGAACTTTTCTGCAGGCAGGAAAACACGTGTGTGTGGAATATCCCATGACCATGAACTACAAAGCTGCTCTGGAGCTCTGGAACCTGGCCCAGGAAAAAGGAGTTATTCTCCATGAGGAACACATTGAGCTGCTGACCGAAGACTACAAAGAACTAAAGAGAGAGGTGGAGGGAAAGCTCCTGCAGGAAGGAACGCTTCATTTTACCGGTGGAGCTCTGAAGCCTGGATTTGGTTTCCCAGCATTTAGTGGCATTGCTCGCCTTACGTGGTTGGTGGAGTTATTTGGTGAGCTGTCGGTAACTGCAGCAACTATGGAGGAAGACTCTGGCAACAACTACTGCAAGATGACTGCAAAGCTGTTAACGTCTGACGAGAGACCTCTGGTGTGGATTGAAGAGCGGGGGCCGGGCCTCCCTAGGGCCAAGAACATCAACTTTCAATTTGACTCGTGTACTCTGACAGAGGTTCCTCCTGCACCCAGAGGGGCAGTAGGCATCTTCATGCAGGACCTGATCCACTTCTCTGCCAAGCTGGCAGGCCAAGTGAGTCCCGGAGAGCTCCACAGGGAGAAGATCAGAATCCTACACTGCCTGAGATTAGCCGGGAATATACAACAATTGTGCAAAAGATAAATGGGGACTCTCCTTTATGATCATGCTAAATCGTGTTATTGCAATACGATTTCTTTAATTGAATCACCATACCCTTACATCAGGGATGGGCAACTTTGATGGTGGTGGGGGCCACATCATTGATGTACTGGCCACCAGGGGGCCGCAGATTCACTTGGAACACACACACACACCCAAATTCCATGTGTTGTATGTAATTATTAACAAATGTACTAAGTCTGACATCTTCATTGACATTTTACAATCAAAGGGAACATCCCCAAAACATGGGAACATCCTCTAATAAGCTCACTAAACAAATATCAGTTCACAGAAATTTTATTTCATTTTTACAAGTGGCATGTTTGTAACAGGTTATTAAACAGTGGAATAAAACTATTTTAAACTATTGGAAAGCACGGAAAATGTGTGTGTATTGAGATTAACCATTAGATGACATACACATGAAGTAATGAACACTAACCCAGACATTAGTTGTCTAACTTGAACCTAAAACACTTGTAGCCAGTCTCTGCATTCCCCTTATTCCACAATAAGGGGAATGTCAACACAGACACCTGTCAGCCCGCACTCTGCTGTTCCTCAGCGCCACTCCCCCTCCCTCCCGCTGAAATTATGAATGAAAAGCGTAGTAATCATAGATAACACGGCAGGGTCCGTGACAGTTTGTTTTCATCTGATTTCAAATAAACAAAGTCTTGGTTTTCAGAATATTAAACTTGTTTCGCCAAATT
The DNA here is from genome assembly GCF_902827175.1 of Gymnodraco acuticeps. Lineage (NCBI taxonomy): Eukaryota > Metazoa > Chordata > Actinopteri > Perciformes > Bathydraconidae > Gymnodraco > Gymnodraco acuticeps. The sequence continues at coordinate 105,302 of NW_022991744.1, read as the reverse complement.
CAGATGATAAAAATAACTTTTAAGATTGTAAAGGCATAATTACAAGAGGCAACTTAACGTCACAGCAGGCATAACAACAGCTGGTGTTTCTTGTGAGGGTTTCCCTGGGAAACAAACAAACAAACAAATCTAAAGCATACTTAGTAACTTCTTATGTCTTGTTTCTTTGTAAAATCAATGTGCAAACAAGTTTAGTTTTGGTTGAACTAAAAAAAAAAAACTGCTGGCTCCTGAACATATCAACCTTACAGGCATTTGGTAAGTGGAATCAACTTAAGTGCAGTAAAACATAAAGGATATGCAAATCATTTAATATATTTAATAAAATCATTTTAAAGCCTTGATTTTAAAAAAGCGAGTTGATTTGTAAAATCCAAGTTTGTGTCCATAACACCAATCAGTGGCGGTTCTAGAACATTTTACATGGGGGGGCAAAGGGGAGGCAAGAGGTCATGCCAGGGTGGCATAGGAGGGCGGACAGTACGTGGTATTTTACACTGTATATAACCTATTTATTGTTAATTCATGCCCTAACACAAGTGTTCTTAATACACAAGTGTTCTTAATGCACAAGAGAAACAAGGTGTTCAGACAAACAATCGGGTGCCCTTTGAGTCCCCCAAGCTTACCTCAACCATTTTAAATGAAAGGAAACTACAAAATGTATTTTAAAGCAATGAATTAATGGAACAGGTTGTTTTGCATTACAATGTAAAATTAAATATATATTTTGTTTTAAAAAAAATTAGTTGTCTTAGACAGACATATTTGCATGTCCTCACTAAGCATTATTACATATTAATTTAATATTAAACAAATCAAAATGGCCAATTATCCCAAAATGTTGCTGCTAATATAATCATATGCTTGTCAACTTTAACTGATCAAAAATCAATTCTGAAAAAATACTTGAATTATCTATGAAATTGCAATATTGTCCCTCAGTTTGTTTCAACCCCGTCACGCCATACCATACCCTCCTATTAAAATAATGGATCAGTCCATGTGTGATCTGCATTGAGGGAATTACATCACAAAAGTGTCAGTTTCTTCTCTTACCTATATTTCAGTTTTTGTATTTTCAGATTAAGATTGACAAGCTCAACATTTCAACTATGTTGTATGAATTAATAATAGTAAATAATTGTTTATTACAAAAATAAACAATAGTTTAGCAAAATATTACAATTTTGTAATGTCCTTGACTTCCATGTGGTGCCATATCTTATCTAAACAAGGTCTCATGCCTACTTTTTGTCAAAAACTTCAACCCTATTTTTTCAAGGAAATTCCTAGTAATTATTTATATTTTGTGCCTGAGGTGGGAACATGTAAGTAGTCCACTACCAGATGTTATGACCAAACATTTCGGTTTCATTTTTCAAAGATATAAAGACCCAAAAGATACCCGATTTAGAGAATACTCAGAATTCTGCATACTGTAAGTACTTAATTATAATTAAGTACACAAATGACATCACCCATCTCTTCAGAGAGCTACAGGTGACCTGTGCAGCAACACATTTCAATACATATTTGTCAATACTAAGAGCTGCTAGATTGTGCTGCTGTAATGGAATATGTAAGGAGAATAAGAACATACCATGTGGTCCAGCTAGAGTTTCCTCTGCCTCCTGATCCCTGCCTCTGGCCCACTTTCTGATACTTCATCTTTATTCCTCACATATATTTCTTCTTCTTCACTAATGTCTTCATCTCCTCCTCTTCCTCCTGCTCTGACCCTCCTGGTCTCTTCAGTGAACTCTCTTTTCCTTTTCCTCTTTCTGTTCGTCCTGATCACTTCTCATATGTCTTTTTGTTGTTGTTGAATCACTCCTATACTCTGGCCTGCAAGAGTCTACTTGTGAAAAGCACTGGTACAAATGCTTGTATAACTTTACACGTTAGGGCCATGTAGCCTAGTTAATATGTAGCATATCATAAATATAACATCAGAACGTATTTATCAAGCGCACACAGGCAGCTGTGTTTGGATCCAGTTTTTACGGTAAAGGATGTATCCTGGTTTCATTGATCTGGCCTCATGGCTGTGATGTGTAGTTTACGTGGATTTAATAGTAGGCTACCGCGTAGTTTAGCAAAGTGATCGATCTCCCAGCTAACGCTGTCTGCGTAGTATTTTGTAACGTAACGCCCCAAACAGCGCCCGTCTGTTAAACGCTATCGATTCAAATTGCAGCGTTTTATTAATATTTAGTTTCAAGCTCTCGTCCTTAGTAAAAACAAAACTAGTGGAAAGGGAAATGCTCCCAGGGGAAGCTGATCCATAGGTGCTGGGACAGCTCGCTCCCTCTCTGCAGCTGTGTGAGCTGCGGTCTGTGTGAACGCCGCTCCGCAGTTTAATGCAGGGCCGTAGCTGCGTTTTTAACGGGCCTAAAATGATATTTAAAATGATTCACTTTTAACTAATGTAATGCTTGTTTTGTTGCTTGAGAAGCTTGTGGAAATAGTGTAGGTTTGTTTTAGTACAGTTTTAGGGAAACAAAAGTTAGGGGGGCAGCTGGGGGGGCAAGGCTCTACAGTGGGGGGGCAGCTGCCCCCCCTTGCCTCCCCGTAGATCCGCCCCTGACACCAATCCTTTGCAGTGTGTCTTCCACATAGTGATGGTAAGTCACATAGTGCATACTATTCTCAATTCTTAACTAAGCCATGGCACAGGGAACAACATGTAGAATAACGAACACGGATGCATGAACCTTTTTGATCAGACACAAGAGGTACAGATAAAAGAGTTTGTACAGCATTGGATTCTCTTCAATCTCAAGAGGTACAACCTTTAAACTCTGTGATAACTATTGGAAGGCATTTAGGTGACAATTAAAACTAAATATATAAAATTGTCAAAATTATCGCATTAACGGCGGTAATTAATCTTTTGAATTAATTGCGTTAAAATATTTAACGCATGTGCAGAATGGCCCGCCCCATACATCCCAACAGTGGCAGCGCCAGGGTATGGCTGGGGTAGGCTACACCCATACCAAGAAATGGCTTAGCCCCACCATGAAAAATGATGTTAAAGTAAGCAAAATAAAGTCCGCCAACTCTCGCCGAGAATTGCACAGACAGCAGTTAGTAAGATTGATTTCAGTAGCCACTTGTCTGGAAATACCGAAGACCAGAAACGGTTTTGAAAACTTTTGTCACGTAGTGATCGTCTTCTCAATAGAACATCTTTGATAATGTCTTCTGGCCAATCAGAATCAAGATAACGGCGTGGTGTTGTTGCAGGAAGTCCCGACGGAGAATACTTTTGCTGTAGTACAGGGGTGCACTAACTGGTACGCAAGTTATGTGCGTAATCTGAAATGGGTACTGTCTGTCACTTGTGTCTCAAAGCGCATTTGCGTACGTACGTACGTACGTACGTACTTGTGAAGCTTTTCCAGAAGGCGGTTAGATCACCGGACGAAATAGTCGGTCTCCGTGTGCACCAGAGATTCGGGACTCGAGTTTGTGACTCGGACTCGAGTCGCACTTAAATCGCACACACAGAGACTTCAGACTTGACTTGGACTCCTGCTCAAAAGACTTCGGACTCGACTTGGACTCGTGTTTTGGGACTCGTGAACAATCATTGTATTTTCTATTTTTGGCGTATTAAAGGTGGGGTAGGTAAGTTTGAGAAACCGGCTCGAGATCGCTAGAATTTGAAAATACACAACCGGAGAAAATCTATAGGTTACTTACGTAACCCCAGTTCTCAGAGTAACATGAAGTGAGATGTCTCACTATGGGATGCGCCTCATCGCATAGGGGAGAAGGAGGGGCTGTCACGCCGCTCGCTTCTTCTTCCTCGACTGCTGGCCGAAATTCTGGGTTGGCTGCGCCTGGGCTGCAGCCGGAACCGGAGAATTTCTAGGCCAGCTCGCCCTCGTCCCCTGCCTGGGCTGGGGACTCGGGGCGGACTGCGACCTCTGCGTTTTCGGTATTTTGAACCGAGCAGGGTTCGGGGCAGCTTGGACGAAGGGCTGCCGCTGCGAAGGCAGCGGCTGGGCCCTTCGAGGGAGGCAGAGGTGGAGGGCCTCGTCCTCCTTCTTTTTCGACTCGCATCTCCTCTGCATGGAGGCAAGAGCGGAGCCGAAAATCCCCTCGGGAACGATGGGCATGTCAAGCACATCCTCCTTTTCCCGGTCTGGGAGGTTGGTGAGGTTGAGCCATCTAGCTCTTTCGTGCACCACCATGATCCCCATTGTTTTGCCCGTGGCCTGGACGGCGCAGCGTTGGACATGGAGACAAATGTCTGTGACCGCGGCCAACTCATCCAGAACGGCCGGTCCAGGATTACTCAACATATCCTCACAGAGCTCCGTTTGGTATGCGGTTAGCAGTGAGGAAACGTTCAGAGCCCTGGCGGACAACGCTGTGGCTCTGTAGGACCGTTCAGTCATGGTCGACTGGAAACGGTCCACCTTCGCTGGCAGCGTGGGGTTCCTGCTTGGTGACGGGCCCATCCTCGGTAGGAGGTGGGCTGCCACCAGCAGTATGCGGAGCAGGCCGAGCCTCTGCGGGCGAGACCATGGTGAGGTCTCGCCGGGAGCTCCCGCCTGGTGAGGCGTGGGGCTCCGTTCCCGCGTCTCTTGCCGCCACCGGGTCCCGGCCTGACACGGCGTGGGATCCCGGTTCCGCAGCTGCCGCTGTTAGTGAGCCCCAGACCGACAGTGAGGGGCTCAGTCTCTGCGGCGGACGCCCCCGTGTCTTGATTGTCAAACGGCGAATCAGTGGACATGAGGGAGTCCTGTTCCAACAAGCTAGCTTGGTGTGCTAGCCGTCGGTGGAGGCTCTTTCGGGTGAAACGGGCACAAAGCCCACACGAGCCGGGGTTGTCGATAGCCTCCTGGGCGTGTTCCAGCCCGAGGCAGGACGAGCAGACCTGGTGTGAGTCTGTGCCTGCTATCTTCAACCCGCAGCCGCATGACCGAGCCTCCGAGTCCCTGACTCCTCTGGTGTGAGGGGGAGAGGCGTCCATCTTGTTCGCCTCGTGGCGTGGAGAGGACCCGCTCGTAACAGGTACGTCGTTGAGAGAAAAAGTGTTACCAACCCGTCCTTAATCCGGAGAAAAATGGACGGTGTGGGTCCTTTGTTCTCAAAGAATATTGACTGGTGTGTCAATATACTTCTAATCCTTTTCTCCTCCGTGAGAGAGAAAAAGAAAAGCGTCCTCGCTACCGTGGTGTCGGTAGTAAGGGGAAGCTAGCTAGCAACAGGTGCGTAGCTAGCTTGAGAAAAAATCAAAACCTTACCTTACTTTCCGGGGAAAGAAACGGCGAGGTCGATTTTAATACTAACTGGCGTTAGTATTACGGTCTTCTTGCGAAGCAGAAGGAGTAGCCGGCGAGCGCCCGTCGACCGAAATGGTTATATTTGGGTTCAGTCTGTGGACCGTTAAGCTTGTCCGGCTACTATAGAGATGTGCTCTGAAGCGAGAAGAGGTGTTTGAATGACGCATGCGTCGTGGCGCAAGCTACTTATAGAGGGTGAATTCCCTGATGCTGACGTCAAGATCATCAGCCAATCAGGATTGGCGTAATGAGATTGATGCTTCTGTTTGCTCTGCGATGAGGCGCATCCCATAGTGAGACATCGAACGGAGTGTTATGAATGAGAACTGCCACTTCCTCACAGAGCCCCTCCTCCAACACACACGAACGCGCACATGACCAATGAGGGCACGAGATAAGTTTGTGCCCCGATGGGAGGCTGACAGGCCCATAGATATATATATAAACACTAGATGACTCACCCGCGCTGCTGGCCAATGGAGACCGACGTTGCCACTTGGCCGCCATCTTGCTACAGGGAGTTCTCTCATTCATAACATTATGGTTTACTATTTAAATAACCATAGCTTGCTCAATTTTCAACCAATTTTCAAACGGTTTGGTTTTTTATAAACATCAAAGATGTAGTTATGATACTGCATACTTATAATCATGGACTTTCATATGAAAATAACATTAATCAGATAAAGCAATAGCTATACAAGGTATTTATATTATATTAAATATTTGCCGGTGTATATATTTCCATTTATTTTATTATATTGTTAATATTTAAAATAAATTATAAAATTAAAATACATTTATATTTTATATATAAAAATCGGTCTCATGTTACCACTCTGTAAGCCAAGAGTTGTTAATTTAGCAATGCCTTAGCTTTAAGAACAGGGACACAACTAATGACAATAGCATATGTTGGTATATTATTTAGATATTCACACCTTTATCAGAAGAACCAAACCAACATAAAATGTGCTCACAGACAGGCCAGTTCTGTCTAATTTATCACAATTATTTTTGACATGAGATCTTCATATTACTATACTAGTTTTGTATTTAGTTTCTAGATTTGTAAACAAATCCAGAACCTTTGAAATATGTTATTGAAAAAAGACCAAGAATAATATAAACTGTACCATGTGTCCTTTTGTGTCCTTCTGTAGTCCATTTGTGGTTTGTCTCACCCCGGCTGATATATCACAAAATCCACTATTTAAATTGTTCCCTATATTGCCCCTATGCCCCTGTAAGGTGTCCTTGGGAAAGGCGGCCTCCCAAAATAAATGTATTATTATTATTATTAAGAAGAACAACTTGGTGTGGTGTGGAGGGGATGTAGGAAGCAGGAGCAGGTGGGGAGAGATGGGGCTTCAAGGTTCAAGGTTATTTGTTTTAAATGTGTCTTGGAGATAAGGACCAGCTGCACACAATAAAATACAGTATAACACAAAACCAATAAGACACACGGTGACACATGGCACACCAACAATCAATCATCGTCCAGCCTCAGCTTTGGTATTCTTTCACAACCATGTTATGGGTTTATTAGACTGAGCAAACATAAACATATGTGGGGAACATAGTGCTGCGTCTCATGGAACATGAAGATTTAATAAATACATAGTAGGTGGCGATATATGCTCCTAGTGGTAGCGATTCGCCATTAAACAAAGAAGAAGAACAAACATCAGGGGGAAAGAGAGGGAGACACACAAGCACCCACTACGGCACGTAACACATGTTGTTACGTTCCCTCTTGGCGAGGGGTACAAAGGGAAACGACACGACCAGAGTAGAATTGGTATGTGTTACCAGCGGTTTATTTGTAACTGCAAGTAAGTAAAATGATATGCACAAAACAGCTTGGCCCAACAACGGGTCAAACTGTTCCTGTCCTGTCACAGGAAACAAAACCGTCCCTTCTGTTTAGAGTATGAGAGGTCCTGATAATTTATTCCGGTAAATTATTCTGACCTCCTAATTGACCTTTCCGAAGATTATTGAGTCTATGTAAGGTTGCTGCGTGGCTCAGATCCACCAACGTCAGCAAGATCTCACCTCTTCCTAACCCCCCCGAAGAACCAAGGTTTCAATTAACTGCTGTTTCAATTCAGACAACTCTCTTTTAATCTGTTTAAGCGATCCCGAAGGATTTTGATATCAGTAAATGGAGTGTGCTCCTACCTAAGTGTGTGTGGCAGGGTGCAATCTTACCTTTGACGCAGGAGAGGAGGGCACAGGTGTCTTTTAAAGGATCCCAATCCAACAGGTGGGAGTCAGTTTATTTGAAGAAAAATAGGTCCAAACTAATACAGGGTTTTTTCCTTCTCTCTCACAACATTATAATCATCCTAACAAAAAAACCGTGCTGTGATCATGTTCAAATGAAACTTTAATTCACAGTCTTACATTTATTACCAAAATGTTTTAATTTCAACTGCCCATTTCAGTTGTGACATTTTAAAATTCTCCCGATAGAATTTAGAGGTATTTCCTCGTAAAAAGACCGGTGACAATAAAAAGCGCATTCAACTTTTCATTCATCAATTAATTCACATCAGTTCCATACCGTTTTTTTCCGACACAGACGGCGGATTAACACTTAAAAAAAACACATACCCATCCGCCAAGAGTTCGAAGGAAGATCCTTACAGGTTGCGGTTAGAATATTCCCAAACACATCTTCCGACACAGACGGCGGATTAACACTTAAAAACACATACCCATCCGCCAAGAGTTCGAAGGAAGATCCTTACAGGTTGCGGTTAGAATATTAAAAACACATACCCATCCGCCAAGAGTTCGAAGGAAGATCCTTACAGGTTGCGGTTAGAATATTCAAAAACACATACCCATCAAATCATTCCACTCAGCCAACAACCAAGAAAATCGAGAGATATTTACCCCGTCTGACAGAACCAAATACCGAGAGCTAGTTACCCAGCTCTGAAGCACACAGCCTACCCGGAGAGAGTCTACCAGGGGTCACCCCCCCTCTCTCACGCTCTCTCAAAAAACCAGTCTCTTTATGCTAAAAAAACTGGATCCTAAACCCAAAAAAACAAACTCCTCCTCTTACACCCAATTCAGTTGAAAACCGCGCATGCGCATAATGTACAAGGCTGAACATGTCCCAACATGTTCCACAGCTGTTATGGGATAAGACACCCTTTCATATGAGGTAAAAAGGACATGAACTCTCTTTGGCCTCTTAATGTTTCTCCCCTTAGTGTGAAGCCCCCCCCCCCCCCCCCCTCTCTCTGGACTGCTGCCAGAGGAGAGGAAGAAAACTCAACCTAAACAACCCACTTGGTTTTGTTTATACTGTAACTATAGAAAACCTAAAATATGAAGCATTTTCATTGTGGGTTATACAAGAATATAATTGATTATATTTGACTATAACTAACTTTCGTTTTTAAGTATTAAACATACTATGAAAACTCACAACACTTCTTAGGGCGAGTTCCCACTGCCTCCTCCTCTCTTCGGTTTTGGGAAACCTTAAAAACATGAGAAAGGTAGCCAGATATATAAATTATTGTCAACATTTTCCTCCCTTCTTTCCTTTAACATTAAGGGCAGTGCTGGAATTGGGCCGGTACTCACCGGTACGCAGTACCGGCACTTCTGGTTCTGACCCATGGAGTACCGGCACTTCTTGCTCAGTACCGGCATGCTGGCGGTACTCCGGTACTCATGCACCGTGCCAGTACTCAACACTCTCCCGCCGTTCTTATTATACATCCATATATATAGCCGCCCGGTACTCAGTAGATGCGTCATGAGGTGCCGAACGGACATTCTCATCGCTCTAACCGCTGGAGTTTCACAGCGGCTGTCAGCTGTTTACTCCTGTCATTCAAACAGAACGTGCTGGAGAGGGGGCGGGGCTTATCTTCTCCATGTAAATACTGTGGTGGAAACGACTATGTCAAAATTAACCTATTTGACCGTGATTTAATAGTAATACACGTTTCAAAATAATAATAATAATAATGCCGAAGTAACAACATACTGAAAACTGTTAGTAAAACCATGTTTTAATGCTTTACAATTTACATACCTAGATGCACGTGTGTTGTGTTTATGCAGTGCAACTCCCACCCAGTGGGTGGCTATGTAGAGTGATAGAACAGAGCAGGCACGCCCCCGAGAGAAGGAAAGCAAGTCACGTCACAAATTAGCATTTCTAAAATGTTAGCATGGATTAATAAAAGTGCAAAAAGACAGCGGTTGTCGCCGGAAGAAACTTCAAATACAGAGAATGCTGTGCCTGTGTTGGAAATTGTGTCTGATGGGGAGCTTTCTTTGGTTGATCCTCCTGCTCCAAGTTCTAGTGCATTAGCATTAGCACTAGCTCCGCCGCCTCCTCCAGAGCCTCTAACGTTAGCTGCTGCTGGCTCAACTGCCACCACCAACACCGGGCAAAGCGATGCACCTGACTGCTGGACAACGGACCAGGTGCAATATTTTTGCAAGACCAATGCATGGCTCCTTCTTAAAGATAAGAAGCTAGGATGTCGGATATGCAGAGATGTCAAATCTTTGGGAATACACACTGGACAAGGACTGAAACTGTCAACTGAATGGGGTGAGTGTGCAGTGTCTCATTTCGGTGTTGACAAGGGCAAACAACAAGCTAGCCTGAGAAAAAAAATCAAAGAACATAAAGAATCACAAGCCCATGTAAAAGCTGCTGACATCCTTACATCTGCTTCACGTGAAACTATTCAACATCAAGTGCAGTCTATGCATACATCTGAATTAGACACCACTATCAGAGTTTTTCGAACGGCATATACAATTGGCAAACATAGCCGGCCATTCACAGACATGCCAATTGATTTGAATGTACAGAAACTGAATGGGCTGAACGTGGGCAGGGTTTTGCACTCCAATAAAACCTGTGGCGAAATCATCGACCACATAGCTCATGAGCTGAAGAAAAAAATGGCAAAAGACATTACAGAAAACCAAAGAAAACTCTGTGTTTTGGTCGATGAATCTACCACTATTAGTGGTAAAACGGTGCTTGTTGTGTGTCTACGCTCAGCATTAGCTGATGCTGAGCCCGAAACGTTTTTTTGGGAGCTGATCGAGTTGGATGGAACAACGGCTGATGACATCACAAAGGCGTTAATGGAGTGTCTTGGAAGAGATTTTAACGAGGACTTTTTAGGTCAGTGTTTCGTTTCTTTTGCATGTGATGGGGCTTCAGTCATGCTAGGGAAGAGAACAGGCGTTGCTACCCAGTTGTGTAGTAAATTCCCAAGCCTGTTTGTGTGGCACTGCTCCAATCATCGTCTAGAGCTGGCAGTTGGGGATGTGGTCAAGGAGGTCTCAGGGCTCAATCATTTCCAGATCTTTTTTGACAAACTCTATTCCTTGTTCCATGCCTCCCCCAAAAATCAGAGGCAGTTAGCGCAGTGTGCGCAAGCAGTCGGACAGCGTCTCCTGGTGATAGGGCGTGTTTTGTCCATCCGCTGGGTGGCTTCAAGTGAAAGGAGCGTCAGAGCAGTCTGGGAAAACTACCGAGTGCTTCATGATCACTTCACAAATGCTGCAAACGACACGAGCAGGGATTCCAGAGACAGAGCAAAGTACAAGGGCCTGGATGATGTGCTCACATCTGCAACGTTTGTCAGCAATCTGGGACTGATGTACGATGCGCTCACAGAGCTCAGCGACCTCTCTCGGCAACTCCAAAAAAGAGAGATGACACTGCCTACAGCAGATAGGCTCTTAACTCGAGAAATACGAGTTTTTGAATCCATGGTCACCATGCCTGGCCCACACATGACTACAGTTCATACAGCTCTAGCTGAGAAGTCCTTCAAGGGTGTTGCCCTGCATGAGAATGGCAGGCTTGTACAGATTCATGCAGGTGAGTTTTTCCGCAGTATGGTAGAGAATCTGAGACACAGAATGACTTCCACAACCTCCTCTCATGTCAGCACAAGAGAAATCCCATTACATGGCCGGGAGGCCCGGGACAATCAGCTAATCCAGGACATGAAAGTTATCCATCCTGGAAGTTGGCCTGAAGAGGAGTTAGACGTACAGTATGGGGACGTAGAGGTGCTACGTTTGTGCGAAGTGCTGAAAGTGGACAGAAGAGAGACTGTTCAGGGCTTTCGCGAATACAAGGAAACCAGGGCATCCCGTACACCTGCTGCCAAGGAGCCTCTACTGAAAGCAGTCCGAACCATCGCTGTCTCCACTAGTGAGTGTGAGCGGGCATTCATCTGCATGAACGATATCCTTACTGCAAAAAGGAATGCTCTCTCTGTCAGGCCTGGTTTTCATTAAATGTAATGGACCATCACTAGGACAGTTCAATCCGGAACAGTATGTGAGGTCCTGGCTGGCAAAGGGAAGGAGAAGTGCTGATGAAAGAGCCTGTCCAGCTCCAGCCCCTGATACTGATGTCCCCAAGGCCTTCTGGAGCCTTTTCTAACAATGTGAAGTATATTGCAAAGCAGCTCACCCAGTGAGAAGACTTTTGGCATAATGTGCCGATTTGTACAGATCCTGGAGATAGAAGGACTTCAGACCAACCAGGGAGTTATCTGATCAGCTTGGTGTTCAATGTAACTCTTTACCATGGCTCAGACTTTGTTACTTGCAGTTACAGTTTCTCATTTTAGATTGTGCAAATTTTGCATTTGTTTTTACATGTTCTTTGTTCATGCTCTTTATCATTTTTCTGAGTTGGAAAGTTAGATTGCATCATAGTTTACTTTATACATATTTGTATTCTTCAGTGGTGAAGTATATTGCAAAGCAGCTCAGCCATGTGAGAAGACTTTTGGCACTTTTTCGTTTTTCGTTTTCTGAGTTGGAAAGTTAGATTGCATTCAAAATGTACAGAAATACTTAATTTTGTTAAAGCTTTTTATAAAAAATGCTTCTGACCAGAGCTTTGTTTCCTTGTCATTAATGTTGAACACCACCAGAGGGGCTCTCACCTGAAAGGTCTCTGCTTCATGTGTCTTCAGCAGAAGATCTAGACTTTGATTGCTATATTTTCAGTTAATATTGACCTTACTGAGCTTTAGCCATATCCGCTGCCTATCATAAAAAATGTTAAGTACAGTGAACCTTTCTAAAATATACAGTAGTAAAGAGACAAACCCACCAGCATTATAGTAGCCAAATTCTTGTTTGTGGGCTGTATATATAAAATTGACTTGAAAAAGTTGCTGATTTTAGAGTACTGGCACCTTTTTCATTCCAATTCAAGCACTGATTAAGGGTAAGGACAAAAATAAACACAGAAATTATCATTTTTTTGGTATGTATGCATGTATGTATAGCCTACTTTAAGAATAAGACAACCACACTAAGAGTAATAAAAAAGGTGTCCAAAAGAAACATTAAATAATTGTGTAAAGAAATGGTAACAACATATTCTAAAGAGGCTGGGTCAACAACAATCTTGCAATACTATTATCTCACATAGCCCCACTGATCCTGTGTAGCAGGACTTGTAATGTACATACATCCACTAAGTAATTAACGATTATCCTAATTTTAGTCATAATATTGTCATATCTTACACGTGAAAGGTGATCCCACGGGTTCTTGTTTGCAGACTGCGGTGATTAGAGCATCCGTAGGCAGCACAAAAGTCCGGCATAGTCAGGTACTTCTGTAAACACAAAGCCAGCAAATTCCTGTATCATAATGCAAGATGTTTTTAACAAGCCAAACCACTTGGAAGAAATCATGTGTAACTTAAGTTATGTTGAAAAGAAAGAGCAGTTCTGCCTCTCCCACTGGTGTAAAGTTGCTGGGTCAACTTTGTAATACTAGGTCTCACTCACAGCCTCTTGTTATTAGCCAGCTAATAAATACAACCACATACACAAAGAAAAGCTGCAATTTCAACATGTCCAAGCATCCTGTATCATAGCAATGCTAATAATGTTTATAATAAACCAAACCGTTTGTAAATCAGTCAAGATTTCAGCGAGTTAAGAGTATTTTTGTGCAGATCACTCACCTTACAACAGCTACCATAACGCGAATCAGAGTAACTGTTAACTGTAGCAAGATGGCGGCCGGTCAGCTACGCTGGAAAATCTCCCATGAGCCATCTAGTGTTTATATATATATCTATGGGTAGGCCATCCAGTTATTTTAGCCGGGCCGGCTATCGGGATGTTAAGAGCATTCCATGGAATATAATAAAAAGTGTATCTCGAGCCGGTTTCTCAAACTTACCTACCCCACCTTTAACATTAACATCATGTTAACATCATGGTAACACCATGGCGACTGGCGGCACACCTGCAGCTGTACCGCTTGTAATTAGGTTCAACTATAAAAACTTCGAACAAAACGCCGGCGGCACCAACAAAAGGAGCGCACACTGCAAAGTCTGCAATATTAAAATCAAGGATGCTGGTGCAACAACGTCAAATTTCATCAGGCACTTGAAAACTCACCCGGAGAGGTCAGTCACATTAACGCATATGGACGGTTAGCAAACATGTTTAGCTCAGCATCAGCTATATAATGTTAAATTAGCTTGCTACTAGCTTTGTAACTGAATATTTGAAAAGATGAGTGAATGTTTGCTTGTCACACTTGTTTGCGTTGAGTGGCGTTGACATCCAACTCTTGACATGACATAAAAAAGGTCGGTAACGTTAATCATTACGTTCCGCTGCCATCTACTGGCTAACGTTAAACGTAGAAAAATACATAGTAACATACATAAATACATCTGTCGGTATATAGACAGGTTACAGGTTTATTGTTGACCACGTAACGTTAATGTTACAGGTTTATCAGGTTACCATTACACTGGGTTTGAGTGAGAGGATAGAGGAATATGTTTATTTATAGTAGACTTAAAAGATGTAATTAGAGACCCAGTGTAATTAAACAATACGGTTGCAGAGGTCAAATTTTAAAAATGTTGTCCACTGGCCAAATGGCTAGCCTAGTGAATGTTGACATTTTTCCAGCCACTCAATAGATTGCCATTGTTATTTTTGGCTGGTGCGTGCAACATACAGTACCAGCCACTTGCATGATTTACCAGCATTTGGCTGGTAAATGGTGTTAATGGTAGATATCTCTTTTGGAACAGGTCATGTTTTAATATCACCAGTTCAGTATATTTCAGATAATATTGCAGCAATAGTTTTTTAGTTGCAAATGGCACAGAACAAATGTTTACTTTTAAGTACTTTTAACACAGTTTCCCTGCGGGGGATTAATAAAGTATTTGTGATACTGATTTCTGATTCTGAAGTGTTTTGCTTATAAGTTGTTTGCATTTAGCTAAAGTGTGATGTTTTTCCTCATATTGCATTGCAATAGCCTGTTTAAAGTGATCATATAACAAACAACTAATCAGTACTGATACTGTATGCTAATAGATATAGGAGTGATAATAATACAGTAAATGCTTTGAATTTCTTAGATATAGCTGTGCAGTATTCTTAACAGACTGGATAGCAGCAGACAATAGAAGGCTTATTACAACCAGAAGAGACTTGAGACTTGACTTGGACTCGTGACCAAAGACTTGAGACTTGATCAAGTCTCACCCCACAAAGACTTGAGACTTGACTTGGACTCGTGACCAAAGACTTGAGACTTGACTTGGACTTGCAAAAAAAGACTTGTGAACATCTCTGGTGTGCACAGACAGGGCTGCTGTTAACGTCGGTCTGTACAACGGAATTATGCCAACACTACGCCAACCGGCTGCGGAGGGAGACTCCTCCCCTTCACTGGAGAACTGCGCTAAAACAGCTGATCACAACGTTCACACTCTGTGGTCACGAAGTACTCCACTAGCGCCCCCCCCCCCTGTCGACTTTCCTGAAGTACTCCCCCGTTGATAGAAATCAACACGTAATGAATTAAGACCCCACGGTTTGATGATTGATAGGTGTGTGGGCTGTCTTTCATTTTGACACACAGAAAAATGTTATAATAAACATACATACTGTACACAGTTAAATGGATATATCCGCCTTCTTTCATTTATCTTTCCATTCCCACAACAATATACATAAATAAATGGCATATTTTGGACATAGTTCGAATGGTGATTAATCATGATTAATTAATTTTTAAACTGTGATTAATCTGATTAAAAATGTTAATCGTTTGACAGCCCTAATATATATAAATTCCACCCTCCAGGCCTATAAGATCAAACCCTGCAGCATCTTATCTCTCTTGCTCTCAACTTTCTGGCTGTCTCCATTCAGGAGGTAAAACTTTTTTTTTCTTTGAGATGGAAAACTACTGCTCAAGGCTTTTGAAGTGCACTCAAGATTAATTTCAACTGGAACAATAAATTCTATTGCTGTAGGCGGCAGTTTGTGACATAGAGCAGTTTTTCCCTGACAATAAATATTCATATATTTTCCTTACAGGCACCTTAGAGGGACACATTTCAACGTTTAATAACAGAGTTTAGTGACGCTGCTGTTTGCTGCTTGTGTGCAGTTGGACAATGATGCGATTGACTCTTAATAAATATGACATAATCATTTCAAATTTGTTCTAGCTTCTGTTTGGAATATAATATATTGACACCATTTCCAAGTGTAAATCTGTACGGCTGGCGTGGATTGGTTGTGTGTTGTGTGCTGCTGGTGTCTATGTGTAGGTGCCACTTACCTTGTACAATGAGGTAGACCTGTGAGGTCTTGGGCTGCTGTTTCGTCTGTATGGAGCAGGTGTACGACCCCTCATCATAAACATCCACCTATACACAATCACAAATACAATATTGTTTTCATTAGTTTGAAAATATCTTATCATATGCCTGGCAGAGCATCTTATCCTCATTTATCTTCCTACATGTTACTTTTTCAAGATCCTACTCTATAATTTTTATTTTGACAAACATTCACAATATTCTCGAAATAAATATTTATGATTCTTCAGTGAAACAACGTTATACAGGAAAGTAGTCGAATTATCTCAATCAACTTTACAATATAATATGTTTTGATTATTATTAATTAATTCAACTTTAAGAAGTCAAAGCTTATAGACATGAGTAATGAATGATCATCATTACATAACAGATACGATCAGCATTTCAGCAGACCTCCCAGCATGGACAGTTTAGATGAGGTAGTTAACCCTTTATGAAAACATGTATTATTTTTTAATAAGACTTGCTGAACTGATAATCAATGAAAACGATAACTTTAACATTCTGGGAGGATAATCTAATTTACTGTCTAGCAGAGGGTGCATACTGATACCAGTCTAACATTAGTTTATTTTCAAATGATTATTTATTGTTGTTAAAGCACAAAAAAGGGTTAAAATTAATAGATGAACATACAAAAAACAGATATGCTTATGAAGGTTATGTTTAATAATTTTTAAATGTATTCCTATAAGGAGGAGAAACAAATGGTTATTTCCCATCTTTAAATGCAGCTGTTATTACATCTAACGATGAAATCAAAGAATAAAAAAACAAAAACATTTTGGTCCGGTTTCTAGGTCAGTGTTACCTTCTGTATGCGCAGGCTGTACTCGAGCTGTCCTTTAGTCACCAGATCTACTCTGGGGTCCAGAGACCACTTGTCCTGGCCGGCATAGATGATGTTGGATCGATTGAGCCAGGCCACTTTGGACACTTTGTCATCCACATAACACCTGCAGGAACAAGAAGAACAAGTAGTGTTAAGGGAAGTTAAGTGAAATAAAAGCCGGGTTTACTTAAAAAAAGAAAGAAAATTACGTGACATCCTTCATTTCATAATATGTAAACACAAAATCAAAGAGGATGTATAATTGTGTAGGAACTTATCTGCATCACAGTTCAGCTATGTTGTGGTTTAAACTGCTGAGTGTATTCCCTCAGTTAAGGTTAGTTAAGGTTTACAGACAACTTGGCGCACCTCTCATTCAGAGGTCTCAAAACAAGAGCTATGTCTTAACCTGTGTCTCTCTCCCTTCTTTCTCTCTCTGATAAATACATCTCCTTTAACAGTCAGCATATTCCTGTGGATGGGGAAGGACACCAGTATGCTGTTGTTTACTCCTTGTTGCAGACAGTCAGAACATTACTCCAAGAAAGCTCAAGCTAAGACAACTCGCACAGGAGGCATGGTAGCCGGGCGTCTGCCTAATGAATAAATGTAAATGTGAGAAGACGTCGGAATCAATGAGAAGGGATATCAGCCGTAATGCTAGCCGACAGTGGATGCGCCTCACATGCAAATTCTGGTGACTCCGGTAGACCAGGCTGTGCACATGGCTGTGGAGTGTGTTGGGCCACAATGGAGCAGATTTGGGAGGCAGAGGAGTGAGGCTGTCTTTGGCAGGTGACCCCGGGTGATGCACACAAGTGGTGGTGCAGTCACCCCTGCCTGTTACCCAGTGGGAGCTGGATGTCAGGTTTGTTGAAGGCTTGTACTCACAGCTTGAATCCCTGTTGATGTTCCTTCCCTTTGTGTGGAGCCCAGATAACTCACTGTATTTATTGACTCGCTTTGACATCTACACTCTACTTTCTT
Source organism: Gymnodraco acuticeps (assembly GCF_902827175.1). Lineage (NCBI taxonomy): Eukaryota > Metazoa > Chordata > Actinopteri > Perciformes > Bathydraconidae > Gymnodraco > Gymnodraco acuticeps. The sequence continues at coordinate 87,484 of NW_022991744.1, read as the reverse complement.
CCCTCAGAAGTGAACAGCTTTAAAGGGATTTCCCTTTGGTTTCAGATATCTTCAAAGCTTTAATTAAAATACTTTATAGCTATATGCATCCTAATCTTATGCAGACACATTTTCCTATATTGATGGAGAGCTAGTCTTTATGAACAACAATAAAATAACGATAACAGTTTGGACTCCAATGGACACATCGGAAATACTAAAATGTAGCCTGACTTACATTTTTTAAATCCATATACAGCATTTCATTAAACAAGTTCTTAGATTCAACCTCTGCAAATCACCCATGAAGGGTAGGCCCCTTTGGTGTAATCCAGAATGTGTCCTTGTATTCAAGTCAAAACATCGCTGCTTTTAAAGAAACAAACAACATATTTTTACCAACATTGAAAATGAGTACAAATATACACAGAACATGATGCTAAAATTGTCCTGCTAGATTCACAGGGACCTGAAGGAGAGCGGAACTTTGCCAGGCTTCCATTTGTTAATATTTATTTTGGATTCAACACCATGTAGCCTGTCATCCTCGCCAACAAACTGGTCACTCAAACACCCTAAAAACCAACACAAGCTCACTACAAGGGTGTTTTCCTATCCCTCCTCCTGTTCATGCTCTATGGTGACTGTGAAAGCATCCATCCAAACTGCCAACTCATTAAATGTTCTGACTACACAGCGCTTCTCTCAGGCTCTGAGCAGGAACACGGTTCTTCTCTATGATTTTAACGTTAAATGGTGCAACAATACAATGCTGGATTTCAATTTCACTCAGAGGTGGTTGGTGGTTGGTGGTTGATTTCAGGATGCAGTCCAGACAAGGAGTTGGATGGTGTGAATATCTTGGAATGATCTTTGACATTTGAGCAAAACACAGAAGCCTTATCAAGAAAGCAAACCTGCATCCACATGCTTTCAAGAACTGAATTCCAAAAACCCTTCTACAGTTCTTCAGCGAGTACATTCCGTGTTTCTCCTTCACATGTTGGTTGCCATCACTCACTGTCATAACCAGAAACCGTCTCCATACCACAATTAACACCTGTTCCTAAAAAATCACTGGAGTGCAGATTACGAAGCCTCATTACTAGCTACCACTGCGTGTGCCTCACATGTTTTAATGTTGTGAGACTATGTGTGTCATCACAGTGTTAATTTGGCTCTCTGTTGAAAGTTGCTGTCACCTCAACAGCGCGCAAGATTCACAGTCACGGAACTTAACAGGTTTGTAGTTCAGATCAAAATGTAGAGCCAGTGCAAAGGTGAGCATGGCAGTGGTGTATATAAGTAAACGGAAAGGTAATGAGGAAAGGACCTACAATTTATGCCATGGCCTGAATTGGTATTGCGGGTGGCCTCTAGGTCTGTGAGCAGCAGGGAAAAGCCCATGACATCATGTAGGATAACATAACACCCATCATCTCCACCCACAGATCCAGATGCCTTCTTTCGTGGTGTAGCCTACGCAGTTTCTCTAGAAATGGGCACAGAGCTCTGTTCATTCCATAAGACCTCCGCTGGACTAAGGATCTCAAGAACAATAATTAGCTCTATCTGGATCTGCCATGTAGTCTTTTCCCCTACTTATTATTTAATTTATCATTATTGTTTTTAATAACGACCTACTTACTTTTTAATAATAATTGTACTATCAGCTCAACACCATACAGCTATTTGCTTATAATTGTCTATAACTATTACTCAAGCCTAAAATGGGTTCGCTTTCTTGGATTTATGACGTTTATTGTATAAGGTGAATTGGAAGAGCCAGATGACCGACATGTATTCAGTCCAGTCTATGACACTGTCCTGCAGTGTGGGACAAGGGGACAACATTGCATTTGTATAAACTTTCCCTCTAAACCAGTGTTTGCATATTTTCTTTATTGTAAGATCCCTCTTGTACTAAAAGGGTTTTAACATTACCAGATTGTTTGTTATATAATTGTACGATGAAGCTGTTTTTAATTAGATTCATAACAAATAAATTGCTCACTTTGTGTAAAAGTTCTAATGCTGGGATTGATCATTCCACAACTCATTAGCGACAAAGCCCTACATTTGTGAAACACAAAGTGACAAGTTTAACAGCTTTTAGGGGATGGCAGTGAATCACTAAACTGTCCAGGCTGACTGTACGGCTGCATCTTGTTGGTTTTCAATGAGCTTGCTTCCTTTCTCCCCTTATTATCTCCTGTCTCCCACCGTGAAGTAAATGGGAGGAGGTTAAAAAACGAAAGCACGTAAGTGAAGGACAGAGAGAGGAGACGTGAACAGAATCATGACACCAGTTTCCTTTGGTTGTCTCTTTCACAAACATACATTATACTTAATAAAGCATTTTGATCGTTTACATTTCTTAATATTATGTATTAAACAGAATTGCGTTGCTAGGCAACAGCATGGGTCCATTCTTACTTCCTGTCAGCTGATGCATTCGCTGACATCAGCAAATGGAACCTTCAGATTGATGACATCATCTTTGCCTTGATGCTTTAGAAGTTTGCAGGTCTCAGCTGTGACGGTGAATTCATCAGAGCATCAGAGCATCAGTCAGAAGGCAGAAGGAACTGTTCCAGCTAGTGTCAGATCATTGCAGAAATAGGTTTTGTAGCAAGCTAACATTAGGTAGACTTGCACGTCTATTTTAACGAGATAATCTAAGTGAACTCCATTTTTGTGGCTTTAATTCAGTTGAACAATTATATTCAGTTTGCTTAACAACAGGTCATTTCATCACCGCAGTAGAGATGGAGATGAACAATAGAGATGAGATGGAAGTCAAGCTCGAGATTCTGCAAAAAGAAAATCAGGAAATCAAGTTGTTGCTGGAGCAGGAAAGGACTTTAAGGAATAAGCTTGAGATTGAAGGCGCTAAGAAGAAAGCATATACAGAGAATGCAGCTGAGCTATCTGAGCAAAATTTGAACGTGAAAGCCCAGGAAATTGAGCACAACGTCTTGCCCGTCAACAATGAGGACCTGAACATGAAATACGGAATGCTCCAGAGGTCACACAAGAAGGTCGAAGCAGAGATGGCTGCCTTGAGAAAGGCAAACGCAGGACTCAAACAACTGAAAGAATCCTGTGTTGAAGAGAACGCTGTAGAGATGGCTTCTTTGCGTGAGAGAAACCAGGAACTCCAACAACAGAAGGAGCGCTGTGTGGTGGAGAAGGATGCAGCAATAGCTGCCTTGCTGAAGGAAAACAAAACACTGAAACAAGAGAAAGAGTGTTGTGTTGAGGAGAAAGATGCAAAGACGGACGCCTTGCAAAAGACTAACCAAGAACTCAAACAAAAGGAGTGTTGTCTTGAGGAGAAATCTGTAGAGATAGCTGCTTTGCGTGAGAGAAACCAGGAACTCCATTTACAAAAGGAACGTTATGTTGAGAAGAAAACTGTCAAGATAGCTGCTTTGCGTGAGAGAATCCAGGAACTCCTACAACAGAAGGAGCGCTGTGTGGTGGAGAAGGATGCAGCAATAGCTGCCTTGCTGAAGGAAAACAAAACACTCAAACAACAAAAGGAGCGTTGTCTTGAGGAGAAATTTGTAGAGATGGCTGCTTTGTGTGAGAGAAACCAGGAACTCCATTTACAAAAGGAACGTTATGTTGAGAAGAAAACTGTCAAGATAGCTGCTTTGCGTGAGAGAATCCAGGAACTCCTACAACAGAAGGAGCGCTGTGTGGTGGAGAAGGATGCAGCAATAGCTGCCTTGCTGAAGGAAAACAAAACACTCAAACAACAAAAGGAGCGTTGTCTTGAGGAGAAATCTGTAGATATAGCTGCTTTGTGTGAGAGAAACCAGGAACTCCATTTACAAAAGGAACGTTATGTTGAGAAGAAAACTGTCAAGATAGCTGCTTTGTGTGAGAGAAACCAGGAACTCCATTTACAAAAGGAACGTTATGTTGAGGAGAAAACTGTCAAGATAGCTGCTTTGTGTGAGAGAAACCAGGAACTCCATTTACAAAAGGAACGTTATGTTGAGGAGAAAACTGTCAAGATAGCTGCTTTGTGTGAGAGAAACCAGGAACTCAAACAACTGAAGGAGCATTGTGTTGAGGAGGAGGCAAAGATGGCCGCCTTGCTGAAGGAAAACCAAACACTGAAACAAGAGAAGGAACGTTCTGTTGAGGAGAAGGTGGACAAGAAGGAAAATGAGGTGAAGGTGGAACCAGGAGTGAGGCACGATGTGAAAATGAATGCCCTGGAAATTGAGCAGAAAGTTTTGCGCGGAAACTATGAGGAACTGAACATGAAATATGAAAAGCTCCTCAAGATGCACGAGAAGGACAAAGCAGAGATGGCCACCTTGCAAAAGGCAAACCAGGAATTCGAACAACAAAAGGAACGCTGTGTTGAGGAGAAGGATGCAGAGATAGCTGCCTTGCAAAAGACAAACCAGGAACTCAAACAAGAGAAGTTGCGTTGTGTGGAGGTGAAAAATGCAGAGATAGTAGTTTTGCATGAGAGAAACCACGAACTGGAAGAACAGAAGGAACGCTTTGTTGAGGAGAAGGATGCAGAGATGGCAACTTTGCATGAGAGAAATCACGAACTGGAACAACAGAAGGAACGTTTTGTTGAGGAGAAGGATGCAGAGATAGTCACTTTGCATGAGAGAAATCACGAACTGGAACAACAGAAGGAACGTTTTGTTGAGGAGAAGGATGCAGAGATAGTCACTTTGCATGAGAGAAATCACGAACTGGAACAACAGAAGGAACGCTTTTTTGATGAGAAGGATTCAGAGATAATGACTTTGCTTGAGAGAATCCGTGAACTCCAACAAGTGAAAGAACGTTGTGTTCAGGAGATAGCCGCCTTGAAAACACCACGGTGGAGAAGATTCATTAATTTCCTTTCTAGTATCGTCCCAGATGTCCCCGACGACTACGAAGAAGGCAGCCTTGACAGTCAAACTTTAGAAAATATGATAAACAACAACAGAAATTAGTAAGACATAAAAACATTTCCAGAACAGACTAAAGCTCAAAATGAGTGAGCAATAACATATAATAACATTCAGTCAGGATATATATTTAAACAGTTAACATTTATTAGATCAATTTATTAAACATCAACAAAGGTTCCAGAAGATACTTAAGCGGCTAGAGTATCGTTAGTATAGTATAGTAGTAGTAATAGTAGTAGTAGTAGTAATATTATAGTTTTTTTTAGGCTAGAGTCTAGCCTCTAGGGGCAAAACAATTACCTTCATTTTAAAATTCCTTCGCTTCTAGCACTCCTAAAAAACAGGAAAAGGGTAGCAAAATAAAGATCTGGTTAAATTTAAAAGGTCACCCAGAACATACTGTAGGCGATTTCAAGCCATTACAGTTAAAAAAAAACCCTGATCCATTACGCATACAAATAAATCCAGTAGAGACTTAAGCGGCTAGAGTATCGTTAGTATAGTATAGTAGTATACCCTAGATAACAACCTGTCCTTCACTGCAAACATAGCTGCCACAACCCGTTGCTGCAGATACACGCTTTACAACATCAGGAGGATACGTCCCCAGCTGACACAGAAAGCGACGCAGGTTCTGGTCCAGGCTCTCGTCATCTCACGCCTAGACTACTGCAACTCCCTCCTGGCTGGTCTACCTGCATGTGCCATCCGACCTCTGCAGCTCATCCAGAATGCAGCGGCTCGTCTGGTCTTCAACCTTCCTACATTTTCCCACACCACTCCGCTCCTCCGCTCCCTTCACTGGCTTCCGGTAACTCCTAGAATCCACTTCAAGACACTGGTACTTGCTTACCATGCTGCGAATGGATCTGGCCCTTCGTACATCCAGGACATGGTTAAACCGTACACGCCAGCGCGTGCACTACGCTCTGCATCAGCCAAACGACTCGCTGCGCCCTCGCTGCGAGGGGGACCCAAGTTCCCATCGGCAAAAACATGTGGGTTTGCTGTCCTGGCTCCAGGATGGTGGAATGAGCTCCCCATTGACATCAGGATAGCAGATAGCTTGCACATCTTCCGGCGCAGACTGAAAACTCATCTCTTTCGACTCCACTTCGAGCGATAGAACTATTAACAAAGCACTTATATACTAATAAAGGACTGGCTTATCTAAAGCCAGTTGAGTAGCACTTGAAATGTTTTGGCTCTATGAAACCTGATGTACTTATATGATTCTGTTTTCTTCAAGGTTGTGTCTTCCTGGTCGAATGTGTAAGTCGCTTTGGATAAAAGCGTCAGCTAAATGCAATGTAATGTAATGTAGTAGTAATAGTAGTAGTAGTAGTAGTAATATTATAGTTTTTTTTAGGCTAGAGTCTAGCCTCTAGGGGCAAAACAATTACCTTCATTTTAAAATTCCTTCGCTTCTAGCACTCCTAAAAAACAGGAAAAGGGTAGCAAAATAAAGATCTGGTTAAATTTAAAAGGTCACCCAGAACATACTGTAGGCAATTTCAAGCCATTACAGTTAAAAAAAAAAACCCTGACCATTACGCATACAAATAAATCCAGTAGACACTTAAGCGGCTAGAGTATTGTTAGTATAGTAGTAGTAATAGTAGTAGTAGTAGTAGTAGTAGTAATAGTATAGATTTTTTTAGGCTAAAGTCTAGCCTCTAGGGGCAAAACAATTACCTTCATTTTAAAATTCCTTCGCTTCTAGCACTCCTAAAAAACAGGAAAAGGGTAGCAAAATAAAGATCTGGTTAAATTTAAAAGGTCACCCAGAACATACTGTAGGCGATTTCAAGCCATTACAGTTAAAAAAAAACCTGATCCATTACGCATACAAATAAATCCAGTAGAGACTTAAACTCACAGTGATTGTGCAGTATTGCCCTCTAGAGAAGAACAACATCTAGTTAGATTCAGTCTTTACATCCATTACAAAATGTCATCTGTGTAAGCCGTAGTACTGTAAAAAGCACGACCAATCATCTGAGCCGGCCCGGCTAAAATAACTGGATGGCCTACCTGCCTGTCAACCTTCCATCTGTGCACAAACTTATCTTGTGCCCTCATTGGTCATGTGCGCGTTCGTGTGTGTTGGAGGAGGGGCTCTGTAAGGAAGTGGCAGATTTTTTCCGGTGTCAGTACCAGATATGTTCGGGTGTATTTCCGTCGCATCCGTCATCCGTCATATGACGGACGTACGGCAACTCAAGAGGGCCAACATACACGGTCAAATTCCGAACATTTAAACATAGCCGACACTTCATTCTTTACTTTGTCCGTTATTATATGTAGAAGATTATACTTTTTCTCCGTCATGTTGTTTCCATAGCAACAACTTCAAACAGGCATAGCCGACACTTCATTCTTTACTTTGTCCGTTATTATATGTAGAAGATATACATTTTTTCTCCGTCATGTTGTTTCCATAGCAACAACTTCAAACAATAACAACTAACCGCTAGCCGCAAAGCTAGCATCACAGCCACTGCTCCGTTTTCGGAGACTTTGCACACGTTTTTCACAAACATTTTCCCGCTAGGAGTATGGGAGTACTTCCATTCGCTTCGCCTTGATCTGTAGATGTGATTTGATGTGTCGTGTGTCCAGTGGCGTTTCTAGGTGTACAAAACTGGGGGGGCAGAAAGAGGTCGGGGGAGAGAGAGAGAGAGAGAGAGGGGGGGGACAGAGAGAGGGAGGAGAGAGCGAGGGGGGACAGAGAGAGGGGGGGAGGAGAGAGAGAGGGGGAGTGTCAAATTACATACTGAAGACCACAGGAGCAACACTGTGAGCGCATACATTTACGTACACAGCGTGGGGATGTCATAGTAATGCACCTTCATACATGGAGTAAAGGTCACCATCACAAAGTAATTCTTAACAATAACAACAACCGTAATGCTTTAGCATTAAAACACCATAGACTGTAAATATAAGGAAAACACAGACACTCATCATCGAGGTCACAATATCAATCGATCCAGCAGAGGCAAAACACAGAAGATCAACAAAATATATGACATAAATGAACTTACCAAAGCTGAAGGCTCAGTTGAAAAGAAAAGCGGCACGGCGGTCCTTCCTCTGACAGAATGTGTCTATCACTTTGGGGATGAAGTCCTGTAGTTGCTGGATCAACTGGCTTTCAATTGAAAGCATGGCCAATGCGTTAAGTCGCGGCTGTCCCATGGTGTTGCGAGTGAAAGTCTTTATCCTTTTGAGGGTGGAAAAGTTCCTCTCTGACTCGGATGTCGTCATCGGAGTTGTCACTATTATTTTGACCAAAATAACAGTCTCAGCAAACGTTTCCTCCAAGTTGTTCTCGTGAATGGATTTCAACAGAGACAGGGCAGTGTTTCCAGTGTGAAGCTCACTGTGGCGGTAGAGCGTGGTCAGCTCAGACTTCAACTTCTCCTTGTTTCCCAACGCAGGCCACAGTTTCACGGCGCAGTCAAGCTCAGGTGTAGGAAATGACAGGACATGCTGTGGGAAGAATGAGCTGTCAACAAGCTTTGCAGCGATCAAATGGTCACTCTGTGAGAACCTCTGTTCCACCTGTGAGATGACTGTGTCACAAGCCTCCTTCATCACCGGCGCTGTGCTGCTGACTCGTCGGCCTGGCTCGTCTGTTCCATCATGAGCAGTGGCGGCCAATGCATCAGTTTTCTGCCTCATTTTCTGAACATTTTCCTTGAAACGGCAGAGCGCGCTGTTGATCCCAGGTGCATCGATGCTTCGTTTTTGCAGAGTGTTGTATAGAACATCCACTTCTGGCATAAGCAACGAAAAAAACTCCAGGAGCTGCATAAATGCTCGGTCCCGCAGTTTCTTTGACAGGCCGTATGCCTCACTTATGGTGACCGCATCCCATCCTGGTTGTGCGCGTATATGCTTCATACACTGAAGTAGTGCATCTCGGGTCTCCCAAACCGCGTTCACAGTTCTGCTTTTAAAGTTCCATCTCACAGCCGGTGGCCGTGGGATGCGTCTCTGTGTTGCCTCTGCAAGAGCTGCAACACGTTTTAGAGCACCGGAGAAAAAAGTGGAAAAAGCAGTTAGATCTGCAAAAAACACCTTCAGGATGCTCATCCTTGCTGAACACAGTTGCTGCAGGGTCAGGTTCAGTTGGTGGGCGTAGCAGTGAACAAACTGAGCGTTTGGGTACGTCTCCTTCATCACCGTCTGTACCCCGCGCACGTTACCGCTCATGACGGCCGCCCCGTCATAGGTCTGAGCGATTAGCTTTTCTTTCAGCTTCAGGGGTTCCAGAACAGCCTTGATGCTGTTAGAGAGACCTACACCAGTTTTGTCCTTTACTTCCACAAACTCCAAAAAACGCTCTGTAACTGTGAGGTCAGGCATAATGTATCGCAGCACAATCACCATTTGCGATTTACAGGAGACATCGGTTGTCTCGTCGGCCTGAACGGCAACAAATGATGTGTTGTCCACTTGCTTGGCTATTTCCTCCCTGTACACATCATACATGCAGTCCAAGAGTTCATTCTGTATGGTGCTTGATGTCCCTTTGAAAACAAGCTGAGCTTCGTAGTGCCGTTGAAGCCTGGAATCGCCCTCACACATTGTCTCGAAAATTGACCTGAATATCCCTGGATTCAGAGAGTCCGCCGACTCGTTGTGGCCCCGCAGTGCTGTCTCACATTTCCCACACAGTTTAATACAGGTGATGATCCGACCAAGCACGTACCTGTTTTCTTCCACCTTCCTATTATGAGAATCAATGCCGCGTCTGTAGGCGCTGTCAATCTGAGCTGCAACATTCACCCTTCCAAGTAATCCCAATTTTACGGCATTTTCCAAATGACTGTTGCTGCTCTCATGCTTCATTGTCCTTTCCGAAAGATGCTTTAAGTCCTTGTAACCTGTCCTCGACCAAGTACCTTGATCTTCACCAAAAAGCAGGCAAGGAAAGCAAAAGAGGGAATTCTTCTGGATGCTCGCCGTTAGCCATTTCTTTTTAGCAAACCACTCAGCGTTAAACCCACGTTTAACTTTGCCCGCAGTCTGGACCAGGGGCGTCGCCTGGACCTGGAAACATTCGGGGCTTAGCCCACAGTGGCGGCGCTACAGTCGAATTGTCTACATTTCTACAATTTCACATACACAATTGCGCCATCTGGTGTCACAAACGTGTGCCTGCATTAGCTTTGTTACGGCAATGCATTGTGGGAGATTCTCATAGCACCTGAGGATCACTTGAGGGTAAGGTGCCTGTATTATCTCGGTGGACAAAATGTATGTTTTTATTTTATAAGGACAATAACGTACTGTTGTGTTTGTTTAGTTTAATGTTAATTGTGTAATGCTCACAGTCACAGCAACATGTTTTTTGTGTGATTGGCTATTTGTTTTATATGATTTATCAACGTGATCATCAATAGCTAATCTGAGCACCAGAACCCAGCTCACGTGTCCTTTTATGCTGTCCATTGAAATGCAGGTATGTGAGTTTTGTACACCAGTTTATTTATGTTTAATGTTTCACATTGCTCCACATGATGCCTCGACTACAAAGTCTTCCATGTTTCTACGCTTCTTCCTCTGTGTCACAGTTTCTGGAATATCAAGATCATTGCACAGGGCCTTGGTCTTGTCATAGACCTCATGTGCTTTCTTGTTACTTCGGTAACTTTTCAGTGTGTTCTCAACTGCTGTTTTGTAATCTACAGCCTGCACCAAGTCAATTGTTTCTTTCTGCAGGTATGTGTGCAGGCCCTGAGTGGTTGAGAGCAGTGTCTGGAACATGACAGCATGTAGATGGTACTGAATTTTCAAAGCTTGCTTTCCAGTCCCTTTGCTAGAGGGGCTAAAGGCTCCCTAAAGTCTTGATCAAAGCAGGGAGGTTTTTGACATGCCCAGCGAACAAGTTTAATGTTTCACATTGCTTGTGAAAAATATACTACCACTATACGATCACTGATGTTTTGTTGTTGACTGGACACTTATTTTGTAAAAGAGATAGCATGAGAGGATCTCTTAAGTAATGCAGCTCACGTGTCCTTTTTATATGCTGTCCATTGAAATGCAGGAAAGTAATCAGCTCTGAGTGATCTGTTGCCGAGGGGACACTACACCGGAGTTACATAAGCAGAGATAAAGTGCTATTTTGGGGGGAACTCACCTCCTCTGGGGTCCCCCAGGAAGATTTTTTTTAAATACTGAAGTTAAAAGCATCAATCTTGTGCACTTTGAGAGCAACATTAAGAGATATGGATGCATCTCTCAACACCCATATGTCAAAAAGAAATCAAAGAATCAGAAACGGGTTTATTATTTAAAAACACTTCATTTTCCAATTAAATCATAAACTATGTCAAATTATTAGAAGTTGTTAGTAATCAGATTAAACAGAACAAAGGGATGGAAGGAGGAAATAATAATCCCTCATCTCTTGCCGTTTGCGGTTGAAATGATCTCTTTTGCTGGCCAAATGGAAAGCAGTGATGTCTCACTTGCCTTGGCCCCGTATCTGCAGTCCCTAAATCAGTCATGTTACCCATTGACTCTTGTCTGTTCTGGTGTTCCTGTTCATTGTTGTCTCCATTGTTGTTCTTGTCTGTTGTATCTCCTTCTTGTGTGTCCCTTTCTCCTGTTCTCCTTTCTTCATCCTCTACTCTGTTTGGCTCATCTGTGATGACTGTGTAGGTAAACACAAACAAGTATGTAAGTCAATCAGTTTCCAGCTCTGTCAAATAAATGAATTTCAAGATACACAAATGTGTCTTCATTAAAATGAGTGTCACCACACTGTCACAAAATGTAATACTAACCAATTGAAAATAGTTAAATTTACATTGGAAACCTCTTGTTAGATATCAGTGTTAAGAGTAGTTATCTGCCAATAGGACAGAATCATTCCTATACAAATGCAGTTTGAGTAATTCACTTAATACATTTACTTAAAACTTGAATATAGTCATTTTCACTTAATACTCTAATATAGTCATCTTTCTGCATTCAACACTAAGGAAAGCTGTACAATTTGACATGATAATGAGGAAAAAAGGCCTCCGACAATGCAGATATTTTTGGATCATATCAATTTTAAGATGGGGGTCAAGGCTTAATATTTGGGAGCATAGTGTCCCTTCCCCCTTTCAGGAGCCCCACTGGATTAGCTTTGATCTGAAATATTTGTATAAAAAGCTTGTTAGCTGGCTGTCCATCTCATAATGTTCACATAGAAACTAGCTGTCAATAGGAAATATCAATCAGAAGAATTATAATTTCTTGCAAAAATCTGTCACAAAAGAGGTTGCACATTTAAATGCAGGTGTTGTTATGGCAACGTCAGTGGCCAAACAGCCACATGTACTGCTGCAAATACGTTCAAACATGCTGTCGACGTAAAGCAGTGGCATGCCACCATTTCAGCTGACTTTTTCTCAGAAATACTGTCACATAATATCCATATATTTCAGTGCTAGGTTGATGCTTAGCTAAGCTAACTATGAAACACTTTAACTGACAGGACTCAGGATCAACTGTGTAATGTAAGGTAGCTTCTAGCTTCATGTCGAACACAGACAGTAAGTCAACATTTCCCAGAGAGCTTTCTTTGAAATCACCAGGTAACGCTAAAAAACACAACATTTAGATTGTATGACAAAGTGTTTATTTAATATATCTGGCTAGCTATAGCTACTTGCTAACGGTTTAGCTTACCCGCGCGATTCAAAGTAACGTCAACGTGGCTATAATTTATGCTTTGCTTACACGTTGACATAACTTGTAAGTTTACTGACATGTACATACCTTGTTCACCTGGCTCAGGTGGTGGCTCTGGGGTTGTTGTGTGAGCCACCATTTGAGAATTGCCGTCTTTTTTATTAAAAAAATGTCTAATGTCCATCTTCAGAAACTCGGCGTCCGCGGCTGAAAGTTTAAACACTGTCACAGAGGAAAGGTACGTACCTGTCACTGTCAGCCAATAAAACAAGTTTATTTCCATGCAAGTCTCTGATTGGTCTGGTGGTGTCTTGCCTCTGTTGCATTCACTGAACACGGGAAATTACAATCCTGCCGTCCTCTAGGTAAAGTACGGTTAATGTATTATATTATTGAGGGAGAATTTGTCCGGGGCTAAAAAAAAAACATCCGGGGCTTTAGCCCCGGATGCCTACCCCAGGCGACGCCCATGGTCTGGACCATTTGGAAATCCGGTGGATGGTGGGCACCGAGGCGCTTTACCTCCAGTTTCTCTCCGAGACTAAGTGTCTCAAATGTGTGCTTCAGTAAATGGTCAACTTCATTCATTTTCTTTCAGTTTTTTACTTCTTTTAATCGCTGGTGATGTTAGCTATATGCTGCTCTCTCGTCTCCTCTTCAAACTACACGTGACGTTTCGCAGCACTGCACACGTGAGTACTTACAGCCAATCAATTCTGAATTATGTGAGATGACGTATGGTGGGGATGGGAGCACTATGCCCCTACGGTCATTATTTTTTTGCCACACACATTAAATAGAAAAATACTCTGAGCATGCGCAGTGTAGTTTTTACAATCACCGTTCACTTAGACTGTGAGAGGGAGGGGCAGGATCGGGTTTTGTCCCACATGGCTCTAAACAGCTCAAAACGGCACTCTAGACACTAATTAGAAGAACACAGACTAAAACAGAAATGTACAGACGAATCAGATTATTAAACATGACCTTAAAATATATTTTATATGTTTTTTTATTTATTTTTTAGTATTTTTTTGTAATCATTATTTGTAATACTTTCTTCTGACACTAGGTGGGGCTGTGCCCCACCTGCCCCTAATGACCCGCCGCCACTGCGTGTGTCTCCCAACTCCTCTCCAAAGTTCAGATACTATATACAAATACTAAAAGGTAAATAAAACATTAAACATAATGACAAAATAACAACCTGAAATATATGTATTCTATCTACACATTTCGTAATTATCTAATCTAGTGGCCTTATAAAAGTGTTGGCTAAAGTAACGCAGAATATATATATTTTTTAATTGTAAATAATTAGAAACATTATTTATGTGCACAAGTACATGGGACCCCACCATAGCACCCCACACATAACAAGCTGTCCCGTGTTCCTCCGGCTGCAGTTCCGCAGACGGCCGGTGTGTGGCAGCAGAGCGCTGGGAGCAGAGGGAGGTGAGTATATGACGGATATGACGGATGACGGATGCGATGGAAAGACACCCGAACATATCTGGTAGCCCGAACATATCTGGTACTGACACCGGCTGTGTATTTTCAAATTCTAGCGCATTCTAGCTGGTTTCTCCAAAATTACCTACCCCACCTTTAACAGCTATTAGATCTGGTTAAAAAAAAAAAAGATTCGTTAAATATAGAAATAGTTTCCAGAAGAGTCTCAGTGTGATGTGCAGTTTTAGCCACTAGGGGCAAAACAAATAACCTTAATTAAAAAAAACTAAAACAATTCCTTCGCTTCTATCACCCCTAAATAACAGGAACATTTCAGGATATATATTTAAACAGTTAACATTTATTAGATCTGTTTAAACATTAACCTGTTAAGCAACATTTTCACAAAACTGTGTCTCAGGGCTTCTTAACATTTGACAACCTATTAATGTGTCATACCCACTTAACGGGAAGACACTCAGCTAACTGACGATATGAACCATTTCTACCGAAACAAAACACAACTCTAACACCAAGCGTATGAATTAGCACTAAGCGAAAGAGTGCTAACGCACTTAACTCACGGTAGAAATATGTTATACTTCATCGAATCTGCACAAACATATCATAAGCTGAGATTCCACAGATTCCAATGATATAAGTATCATCACTGTGTATGAGAGCTTCCGGTTTTGGACATGCTGGCTGCGCATCACTCTCATTCACCAATGGTAATGTTTAGATGGATTTAGGAACTTCCTCTCGATTCTATTGGCTCTAACGGTTCAAAAGAGGTGTCAATCACCAACATCGACCAATGGGTTCCAGAGATATGGCAAATACACCCAAATGACCCCATACTGTAGGTGGGTTTTCTTTTTCTAAATCTCTCTAAAAAGGTCAAATTTCACTTGTTTTGCATCAATCTTGATAAAGGGTACTTATTATATGTTATAGTCTGGATTCCTAAAGCTTTTTGTCTCCAATCCCATAATTCAAGGGTGGTTTTCACCCCCTTCTACCTCACACAATTACTGCAACTCCGCACACCCCCGAAGCACAACACCCGGTCAGCTACAAGCATCCTGTTAAGCCCCTGTCACACTGTCCCGAAATGTACACCCGAGGGACAGACGAATATTGAATTGTGAATTTCGCACGAAGATGGCCCCGAACCACACACAAAGGCAACATTTACATTACATTTAAGACATACAACTGCAACGAAAGTAACACAAACAATTAGGGTTAACAATTATGTCTGTGTGAGAGAGAGAGAGAGAGAGAGAGAGAGAGAGAGAGAGAGAGAGAGAGAGAGAGAGAGAGAGAGAGAGAGAGAGAGAGAGAGAGAGAGAGAGAGAGAGAGAGAGAGAGAGAGAGAGAGAGATGCAGAGGCCCCACCCCCGCACGCAGATGAGAGAGAGAGAGAGAGATCTCTTTTAAAATATATTGAAAGTTAGAAACGGAGATGGTTGGATAAAATGTGCAAGATAACGTTTATGTAGCATTTCTTTATTGTCGAAATGATGACATTAATAACGGGATCAAATCAACAGTAGGACAGTTTAGCGAGAGCGCGTATGTTTTGGATTAGACCAACCGGCTAACTCAAACATATCCAGGTTAGGTTTAACCAGCTTCGTAGTACAGGCCTCTGGTCGTCTTAACTGTGTTAACCTGTGTTATATGTAAATGAGCTGTGCGGTTGCCCTGACGTGATTGGCTGCCATCTCCTGGTCCGCCTCCCAAAGATTGTGATTGGAGCACGCCGGGCTTGACGCCCTCCAATCGCAGTGCACACCTGCTGGAGATGACTACAAAGCCTGTGACTGACGATCACTCAAGAGGCTCTGGCTGCGTCTCAGTTCGACTATTTTCATTTCCTCGGTCCTCTGTATCACCGGAAGTTGATTTGTCTGCGCCATCTTGAGTAGCGTCCCATGGCTCTTATTTCTGCCGGAGGAGCGACAATGGAGGAGCGATAACCGAGGAACCACCAGTCCATCCTTTGATGAAATCCTCAGATACTCGCTCCGCCCCCTTACTGTGTATCGCTCACTGATTGGACGATGCAGCGCATGCACTGATCTGATGCTTCTTGACATGAGAGCAGTTTCCCAGCGGAGTGAAGAAAATACATTAAACTCACGAGAGTCACTCCTCAGTCTATACTGTGTTTTGTTTAAATTCATGTATCATTTAGTTACAAATATGTGATATATCTGAACAACAAAGTGGTCAAAAATCATTTTATTCATTTATTGGAAACACTTTCATGATCGCTTTTTTCGTTTTACATTTTCATTTATTTTCATTTCCATTCAGTCAGTCATTAAGTGCTATTAAAATGTTAATGTGCTACATATCCACACAAACAAACAAAGTGTGCAATCCAATTAATGTTAATCTAACTGGGTTTTGATAGATAATATATCTCTTTTTCTTCTCTCAATTATTTTATTTATATTGTGCACTCTAATCAAACTATTGTTCGTTTATACATTTTAAGAATGGCGTTTATCTTTTTTGAGAATGAGTTCTTATTTTATTTATTGGGGTCTACAACAGATGATACAAATGTTTGTGTCGGTAAATGTGTGGCGGGGGTGTTTGTGAAAAATAACGGGGACAGAGCTGGCTGCTGTCAGACGAACAGCTGTGCAGCGTCATCATAAACGGACGTCGCTTCACGTGACGCTCCGGAGGAAAGGACGTCCTATTGCTCTTAAAGCTCATTTCCCTGCTTCTCGTGGTTTCCTTGCGTCTCTCCATGCTTCCCTGGTGGAAGAGACTAAACGCAGGAAAACGACGCAAGGATTCAATTTAATCGACCTGAGATGCAGCCTCTGACACGTGGACAGACGCCTCTCGCTACTTGGTCCTTAGCAGCGACGTGCAGTCAGGGGAGGCAGGGGAGGCAGAGCCTCACCTGTCATACTCCAATGTAATGGAAAAACAACTAAAGAAAAACGAAATAGTAATAATAATAAAATGTCTCCACTGATCTGTGTTGTAAATGTGATTTATGTATGATTCCAATCGCTTTTTATAGTCATAATCAGCAAATTTGCCGAGCTCCGCTACAACTACGGGTAGCGATGAGAAGTGAGGCAGGGACGAGCTCTGCCTCTCGTAAGCCCACAGTAACTGGCTGGAGCGCGGGCACTAATTTAACGCGGGCACTTATTTTGTGAGCGCGCTCAAGCCAGTTACTGTGAGGTAAGGTGAGGCACAGATGAGCTCTGCCTCACCTCAGAATGCGTCACCCCACAGAAACTGTCTGGAAAGCAGGCCCTAAGCGCATGCATGCCTGCACCATCTCACTGTCACCAATGTAATGTTTGTAGATCCCTTTATTACATTTATCCTCGCCATCCATAGTCTCTAAATAACTTATTTCACGTATATATGATATTTAGGCTCGCTGGTCTCATCGTACAACGGCAATAAAAAAAGCACCAGGGGAGGCAGCCATAACCTCTGCCGCACTGAAGGGGGCGCAAGTGAGCCCACAGGTTCTTGTTGCTACTGTTATTCTACGCAGAGACGGTGCACAAACAACAAACTAGACTTTCGAAACTAGAGGAAGATAAGGAGGACTTTTACAAAAAAGTAATAGAGATTGTTGTCCAGATGGAAAGCATGGACTTCATCTTCAAGTCAAGGTAAGACCACATTTGTAATGCAAATGGAATCTTACTAAGAAAGAACAATCCAATATTTAGATTTTGGGTATCCTTTTGTTGAACGGTCTGTTTAAAATGAATCGAAGCATCAGACTAAAAAAGCTTTTGAAAATAACCGACTATTTCGATTAAGGTCAAAATATAATATTTGTAAATCTGACCCTGAAAGAGTCAGTGCCTCACCAGCCATGAACCTCACCGCACGTCACTGGTCCTTAGATCTGTTAACTGTGGTCAAACTCGTGTGCCCATCTCCGTGTGATTTTGTGTATTAGTAGTGTCTATAGTAGTTTATAGTGTAGAGTAGCTTAGTGTTTAAAGTAGCTTAGGATTTTGTGACTGTTGCCTTTAGTTTAGCTGTGTTTTTGTACAGAATCATTTTGTTAGTTGTACCACTTTTAAAGTGAGGTTTTGTTTCGTTCCTTATTTAGTGTATTAGTATTTGTTTTCCCTGTATGCAATTAGACTCATTTTTTAGAGTCCTCCTTTTGTTTGGTTATTTATCATCCTGTGCCCTTTTGGCCTTTTTGTTTGTTCCAGGCTGCATGCCTGCCACTTTGTTTACCCTGCTATTTAAAATAAACCCTTTATAATTATACCAATTTCAACTGGTGTGTGTTGTTTTCCTCTACCCCTAGAGGGGGACGTAACAGCATTGATGCTCAATATAAGATGTGTTTGTTTATATCCAAAAATATGCACTTTTTCCCTTCTTCTTTAGTAAATACCAAATTTTCTTCCATTAAATAAAAGTGTTTTGCTGCTTTATAATCACTATAAATTGAACTATTTGAATACTTCAGACTTCTAGGAACTGTCTCAATGATAAGAACATCATTATTAACAAGAACAGGTAAAAAATGACACATTTCTGTCATGATCGTGGGAAACAATAGGCTTGTTTGAGACAAGCGAGACCTGCGCAGTTGCGATCAACGTCTTGCTAGTGCGTTGCATGATGGTTAGTCATTTTGTCCGACTTGCTCTGGAGGCTCGCCTACATGAGACGTTGAAATCTCGCGGGACAAAGACGCCCGCAGCCTTGAGAGCGAGGCGGCGCAGTTCCTCTCCACGGGCTGCGCAAGCGAAATGCTATTAGGAAGCTGCAGCTGATTCAGAACGCCGCTGCTTGAGTCCTCACTAACACTAAGAAAGTGGATCACATCACTCCTGTTCTGAAGTCTTTACACTGGCTTCCTGTGTGTCTAAGAATAGATTTCAAAATACTGCTGCTGGTTTATAAAGCACTGAATGGTTTAGGCCCAAAATACATTTCTGACCTCCTGCTAAATTATGAACCATCCAGATCTCTCAGGTCTTCAGGGACTGGTCAGCTTTCTGTCCCCAGAGTCAGAACTGAACATGGTAAAGCAGCGTTCAGTTATTATGCTCCAAATATCTGGAACAAACTCCCAGAAACCTGCAGGTCCGCTGCAACTCTGACTACTTTTAAATCCAGGCTAAAGACTTTTCTTTTTGTCGCTGCTTTTAATTGAACTATTCATATCTTAAACTGCACTGTAACTTTTATCCATGTATTTTTTCTTTTAATGTTTATTTGATTAGCTTTTCTTTTTAATGACTGATTTGAAATGCCATTTTCTTAATGTCTTTCATTTTTTGTAAAGCACTTTGAATAGCCTTGTGTTGAAAAGTGCTATATAAATAAACTTGCCTTGCCTTGCCTTGATGGGAAACGACTCGCTGGTATCTCGAGCTGAGCGCTCATTGGTGGTTTTTACCCCGTGCTGCTGATGAAACTGGGGTTACGTACTGTAACCCAGCTTCTATGAGTATAGGTGCAGCCCTCTAAGGCTATCGCTATTGGGTAATCCCACTGCACGTGCGCAGCACTGACAGACTTAATCCACGCCCACCTAGGGCCCCACCTACGGACTCACTTCCGTATAAATAGGAAGTAGTCCCTACAATCTGCTCCCACACAAACAGCTTTTCTTCAGCTATTCGCGGAGCCAGTGGGGCCCGAACCTTAGAGGGCTGCGCCTATACTCATAGAAGCTGGGTTACAGTACGTAACCCCAGTTCTATTTCGTATAAGGCTTCGCCCTCTAAGGCTATCGCTATTGGGTTAAGGGCGAAGCAGGATGTAGTCCACGCCCCACTGGTCCGTCCGTTACCAGAAGCACAGAAACACACCTACTCAATTAATAACCCATGTCCATTTCGCCATGCGTAAATGGAGCATAACATTCCCAGGGAATATAGCATTTAAAAAATGAATATTCTCCATCAGGGAACGAAGGTAGGCTAGGCTACCTGTAAAAAGTAGAGACCAAAGTCACTTGTTAAACGATCAAAGAGGGGGAAAAGGGCAGCTCTCTAAATGCCCCGACATTACTCACTCTGACAGGACACTCAGTACTGAGTGTGTCAGAGAGGAATGGGAGACATCCCTCAAAATAAACACGAATAAAAGAACAGGGGGAAGGCCAAGATGCAGCAGTGCAAATGTCTTCCACTGTCATTCCTCCGTGCAACGCCGTGGAGGAGGAAATTCCTCTGGTGCCGTGCGCTTTGATGCCTCACACAGCCCGTGTGACAGGCGCAGTGCCGACAGAGGCTGCCCTATTGAGCGCTTTCTGTAATGCACAAACAGACGAGCTGCGTAAAGCAGCCGTGCGTGCAATATAGCATGACAGCGCGCGCACGGGACGGAGGAGATGAGACGTGGCTTCCTCCTCTGATGTGTGAGGAGGAGGAAAGAAGCCATCCAAAGGTATCACTCTCGATCTAAAAAGAGCTTGTGATCACCTTTGGCATAAAAGCCGGGTTAGGACGCAAAACAGCTGAGCTGCCATCTCCTTGGATCTGGAGACACGGGAGCCACAGAGAGAGCAGACCAATCACTCACCCTTTTAGCTGATGTCAGAGCCAGGAGCAGAGCTACTTTGGCTGACAAGAACTTCAGGGGAACCTGATCTAAAGGTTCAAATGGAGCTTTACTCAGTGCGCGTAACACTAAAGAAGAAGAGAATACCGCCTATACGGCAGAGCCGAGATGGCGGATAGTGTCGGCCCGGCAGCCGAACCTATAGGCTCAGCTGCCGGGCCGACACCGGGCCCCGAGGGAGGATGGGGCCGGGGGAACCACATGGTGATCCGTGAATGGAGGGGAAGGAGTCGCCTGACTGCTGCCTGCCACTCGGATCCAATAATCAAGATCCAATAATAATAATAGCCTAATATACTATAATAATAAGCTTGGTCCAGAGAGTAGGACTCCTGGACTAGCCAATCATCCCAGGCCGCAGCCGCGAGAGCGTTCGCTTTCCGCTGTCTGTGGGCCAGAGGAAGACGGACACAATGAGTGCACGACACCTGGGGATTGAGAGCCGCGTTTGCGTGCTCCAATCCCCGGCAGGACTCACCTGTATCGTCTATGTAAAGCCGCTTCCTCCCTGGAGCGAGCCAGCCACAGCCGGTCGTAATTCATATGTCGGCTAACACCGAGCCCCGCCCTGTCTCCCCCGTCCGGAGGAGAGGGAGGATGGGGCCAGGGGGAAATGTTTGCTTTCTAGTAAACAGCTCTGAAAAGAGTGGGAGCAGATTGTAGGGACTACTTCCTATTTATACGGAAGTGAGTCCGTAGGTGGGGCCCATAGGTGGGCGTGGATTAAGTCTGTCAGTGCTGCACACGTGCAGTGGGATTACCCAATAGCGATAGCCTTAGAGGGCGAAGCCTCATACGAAATAGAACTCTCCAATTGGCTCGGCAAAAGTTTGTTGTTGTTTTGTGTCAGTTTTACGTCGCCACACCCATTCCCATTTTTCATCATTGTTCCACAATGTTTATCATCATGAAATTAATATCTATATATGTTATACTATACTTGCACTGCTTACCGTTTTCATACTTTATATATCTTAGCATATTCATACACACTGTTCATACTGCTCACAGGCTGATATCTAGTGTATTCATACCCCTCACTGTTTATTCATCATTCAATTCATTCTATATTTTATTCTGTCTATTGTGTACATTACTTTTCACTTCACTGCTTGTTGCACCTGGTTAGAAGCTAAACTGCATTTTGTTGTCTCAGTACCTGTAATATGTGCAATAACAATAAAGTTGAATCTAATCTTGAGCAGGAACAAATGTATTTACTTAGTACATATCTGACATTAACGATTAAACACATGTGTGCATTCTTTATAAATGCAAACCGAGTCAAGCCGACTCCGGAGGTGGCGGTATGCACCTTAAAGTTGTTTGCAATCCGCCAAAAAACCGAGAGAAGAAGAAGAAGACGAAGCCGACTCCGAGCTATCCGACTTCAGGCGAGCTTTTTGAGACCTCTCCCGGCTGCGATCGGCTATTCTCGTCTACTTCCGAGGCGAGCCGCAACGCATCTCAAACAAGCCTACTGCGTCTCACACAGAAACCGGAAGTGAAAAAATACCAGAAAATTGACCAAATGTTTTAGATGTTAGTCTTTTTGGCGGTTGTTGACAAGAATTAAATAATTTCAGCTTTCTGAATAGATTGTCAGACACCTAAAGCGAGAGAAAGTGCACACGAACAGACGCAAGTCAACTGAAATTAGGTTATTATGGAGTGGTGCAGGAATGAGCATTTTTCCAACTTCCTGTTCGCTCGTCTAGATGTTTTTTTAAATGCGTTTGAATGAAAGATTAGCCGCCTTTAGCTTAGCATTGGGGATGTTAAGTCATGTAAATATGCTGTAGTTCCTTTGTAGTGTCTATCCTGCTGAACAAAACCTTTACGTATCATAATGGTTGAGATGAAAGGAACCAGTCCACCTCCACTACGAATGAGCGAGGAGCGACTTTCTGGAGGCATTGACCCAGTTGCCAACGGCCTGTGCGATCTCCTGGAAGAGGCCTCATCCTTATGTGTTCCCCAACATTCAGTTCTGGTAAGTCCCTTGCCGATATGTCGTAGGCGGATTTTGCAAGCCGCCGTTTCAACCGCAGCTTCTCCGTCACTCCAGTCACTAACCACGGTTGCAGCAAGCTGTCCGCAACCGGCAGCGAAGTCTTTAGCCTTCATGACATTAAGCGTTGGGCTGGACTGCTGTCAAACCCTTCTGTGGGCGTGTTGCGCCAATGGAGAATGGCCTGCCATTTATCTGTGCCATCCAACTTTGCCCGCTTGCAGAGTGATTTCACTATCTTGACAGCTGACTCAGCTTTGCTGTTTGATTTTGGATATCTGGGTGAGGATGTGACATGGTTAAATCCCCACTTTGCAGCAAACTTCCTGAACTGTTCACAGGCAAACTGTGGGCCATTATCTGTGAGCACTTTGTCTGGCTGTCCGTAGCGTGCAAATTGAGATTTACAGCGTGTGATGAGAGTGTCAGCTGATAGATCCGGCAGAAGATCAATCTCCCAGAAGTCTGAATAGTGGTCCACTAGGACGATGAAATCTTGGCCAGCGTAAGAGAAGATATCCATACTCACTGTTTGCCATGGACGTGTTGGGATATCATGCAACATTTCCCCAGGGATGGCATGTATGTGTCATAGTACAGCTTTAGCCTTGTTCTGGTCGGCTGTAAGGCTGTCTTTGGTGACAGTTTCTCTTTAAACTGGCGGCCCATAACATTGCAAGTGGCCCCTGTATCTAGCTGGCATAGCTGTCTTTTCTTATTCAGGTGTAGGTGCACAAACCATTTGCGTCCAGGTGCTTTCACATTCCCCACATATTCAGTGACATTGTATAGGTTTTTACGTGTATCTGAGTCCCCTTCAGTTTGCTGGACATCGTCAACAGCATTAACTTTTCTTGTTTTCTCTGCTCTGCTGCTGGCCTGACATACTTTTGCAAAGTGATTTGAAACGCCACATGCTCGGCAGGTCTTACCATAGGCTGGGCACTGCTCTCTGCCCCGTTTGTGTCCATTTCCACAGTATTTGCAGGTCCACTGTTGCTCTCTCTCAGCCGCTGTGTTTCTTTCCGCTGTTTTCCACTGTATTTTGCGTCGTCCGCCTTGCCTGTCCACCATAGCATTAATACTGTCCGCCTGTGCCTGCGGGCTCTCAATAAGCCTCATGCGTAGTGCTGGGGGGAAACGATTATTTTGAAAACCGATTAATCGGGCGATTATTTGATCGATTCGTCGACTAATCTAACGATTATTTTTCTGTTGTTCAATTCATAAAAAACGTAATGTAAAAAAAACGTAATGTAAAAAAAAATTTTTTCACGATACTGTGTCTCAGGGGATCTTAATATTTAAGAACCTATTAATGTGTTATACCAGATTAACGGAAATAATCTCAGCTAGCTGACGATACAAACCATGTTTACCAAAACAAAACACAAGTCTCATAAGAAGCATCTAAATGACCCCTGAGCGAAAAATGCTAACGGACATTGGCACAGAACTCAAGATAAAAGTACCCTTATTACTTATCGTAGCTGCACATACAATATATCCGATTAAAGCTGAGACTCCACAGATTATGTAGGTATATAGTATCATCACTGAGTGATCCGGACTCGCGACAGGGGAAGCAAATACAGTCATCACAACACGTACCTTCACAGAGCTTCTAGGGAGATCGTCTCACCACCGTAATCTGATCAAAAGACGTGTTCAATGGCAATAAAATGAGAAAAAACGCGGCTGAATCGGTTAATCCATAGGTTCTTAACGTCTATGTATAAAAAAATGATTGAATTTATAATCCATAATTCCATTTTATGTAAAAAATCGGAGAGCAAATGCTAGCTGCTAATGGTAGCCACCACAGCTAGCTGCTGCTTCTGCTAGGCTATGCAGCAGTCTCAGTGAGATATACATATATAAATATCTTTGCGTTTTGGACTAACTTTAAAATATTCCCATGCTTTTGAAGACTTAGGGCGAGATGTTTTCGTTTGGGGGCTTCGTGCGCAATCCTGTGAGGAGGAGGTGGTAGCCGTTTCAGTCTCCATTGTGTTTGAAGTGCGATTGCGAACTGCTTGTTGCTTTGGGTGACCCACGTGTGTGTAGCGACGCGTCGACGCGGAAATATGTCGTCGACGATATTTTGAAGTCGACGCGTCGACATCGTCGACGCGTCGCTACAGCACTACTCATGCGTGACTCCGTCAATTCTGCAAGGCGGCAAATCTCCACAGCTGTTGGCAGCGTTAGGTCCCGTTCACGCAGCAGTCTCCGTCTGGTGCTCTCGCTGGCAATACCGAGGCCCTTTCTCATTTCTCTAACTCCCCTCCTCGACTCCTATCCTCGATACTTAGTCCCGCCCACAGGAGATGCGAGCCGAGGAGCCGAGGAGAGGAAGCAGCAGGCGGTTAGAGAAATGAGAACTCCTCTCCTCTGAGCGCTCATTTTAAAGAGACGTCCATTAATGATGACAGGAGGCACAGCAGCCCTCTGTCTGATGGACAGATGTGTTCATGACGACTTATATATTTACTTTGATTCATTCACAGTGCAGTATAATGAGACAATAACAGGCTACAGATGCGGACACACACCCTCTCCCCTCTCTGGTCGCTACAATGAGGAATATAAATTACGGGCCGAACGTTTTATTTACAAGTATTAAAAGTAAGCAGAGGACACCAACCAACTGAGACCTGTCTGTCCGCTGCATCTACGCACACACTGTACCACACACACCTACACCACACACACGCATGTATTCTTTCACACACACATACGGGTTTTGGGCCGAGGGCGACACCGTACCTCCGGTATCCGCCATTTCACGCTCGGTAAAACCAGAATATCATAGTCTATTGCCTTAATCAATATAGTCAACTCTAAAATACCACATATATGCATTGGCATGATAATATTATTGTGAAAAGTGGGGTATTCACCTGGTGTTTCCAGAAGATAGACGTAGATGCTGCCAAAATCGACCGAAAGCCACTTTCGAGAGTCGTTTTTCCATACATCTGCAGGCAGTCTGTAAGGGCAATCGGACAACCCACACAGCTCTAGTTTACGCTGGTAACGACCTAGAGCACACCCCTCAAGTCCAGAGATGTAATCCGAAGACATGCAGCGATTTCTTCGGTCGTTAATTCAGAAAAAAAACCTAGTGCGCTCTGCCTGGATACGTTAGCTAGCTGTTTATATTAGCACCTCCAGGATATTAGCACCTCCAGGAAAATGGCGTATTTATATATATATATATGGCGCGCGTTGCATTGTGGGTAGCTTGTGACGTCACTGTGTGTGAAAGAATACAGTTCCTAAAACAGGCTACAGCCGTTGTGTATTTTATTATGTGAAGCACTAAATGGTTTTAGAAAAATATCGACTCTTTGTAGATATACTAAACTAAAGCAAATAAAAAGAGTAGGCATGTTATACTGAGTGATATATATTATACACACTGCTCTGCTTTCTGCAAGGACCTCACAGCTGTTCTTTCTAGAGGCTTCTCAATACTCAAATTTCCCCTCCTCGACTCCTCGGTCCTCGGTCCTCCGGTAGTGACCCGGAAATGAATTTCAGCGCGCCATTTTGAAGGACATCTCATTTCTCTAAATGCACACCGAGGACCGAGGATCGAGCGTCGAGGAGGCTCTCTGGAGGAGCTCTAACCGAGGATACACTGATGGTTCCTCCACGGCTCCTCCACGGAACGGTGGAGGCGTGACGCACGGCCGGACTTATCTCAGCCAATGACAGCTCTGCATGCATCCCCTGCATATTATTTTAGAAACTGCTTTCATCGCATCGCGATGTTTCCAGAGAGAACAGCTGTAAGGTCCATGCAGAAAGCAGAGCAGTGTGTATAATATATATCACTCAGTATAACAGGCCTACTCTCTTTATTTGCTTTAGTTTAGTAGATATCTACAAACAAAGAGTCGATATTTTTCTAAGACCATTAAGTGCTTCACATAATAAAATACACAACGGCTTATGCTTTAGGAGCTGTAGGTGTGTGTGGTACAGTGTGTAGGTGTGTGTTGTACAGTGCGTAAATGCGGCGGACAGACGGGTCTCAGTTGGTTTGGTGTCCTCTGCTTACTTTTAATAGGCCTACTTGTAAATACAACTTTTGGCCCGTAATTTCAATTCCCCATTTCAGCGACCAGAGAGAGGGGGGGATATATCCAGTCTCTGATTGTGTTACGTTATTATGAGAGTGCTCTCATACTTTAAATTGTATATATTTATATAAATATATTTGTGTGTGTGTGTCCGCATCTGTGGCCTGTTATTGTCTCATTATACCGCACTCTCAATGAATTCAAAGTAAATATGTGGGGGAACAATGTTCAGCTGATCTAACAGAGATACAGCGCTATGACAAAACACTCGACAGCTGATGCAGCTGTTGCCACGTAATAATGAACGGACGTCTCTTTAAAATGACCGCTCAGAGGAGAGGAGTTCTTATTTCTTTAAACGTCTGCTGCTTCCCCTCCTCTCTCCTCGGTCCCCCTCCTCGGTCCTCCGCTCGCATCTCCTGTGGGCGGGTATAAGTCTCGAGGAGGGGAACCGAGGAGGGGAGTCGAGGAGGGGACATTTGAGTATTGAGAAGCCTCTTCTGTAAACATCGCGTCGCGATGAAAGCAGTTAATACAATAATATCCAGGGGATGCATGCAGAGATGTCATTAATGAGATAAGTCCGGCCGTGCGTCACGACTCTTTGACACATCTCTGTTGACGGAAATGCATCCACGAAGGAGCCGTGGAGGACCGTGGAGGACCCATCAGTGTATCCTCGGTTAGAGCTCCTCCAGAGAGCCTCCTCGACGCTCGATCCTTGAAGTGCATTTAGAGAAATGAGATGTCCTTCAACATGGCGCGCTGAAATTAATTTCCGGGTCACTACCGGAGGACCGAGGAGTCGAGGAGGGGGATTTGATGAAATGAGAAAGGGCCCGAGTACCAGCCTGTCCCTAATCAGTTCATCTTTTAGGTCACGGTACTCACATGATGATGCCTTTTCCCTCAGCTTTGTTATAAAGCTATCGATCGGCTCGTCCGGTCCTTGTTTGCAGCATCCGAACGTGTATCTCTCATGATAAATCACATTTTTTGCCGGCTTGAAATAATCCCCCAACGCATCCAAAATTGTTTTGGGGTCTTTCTTTTGTTCCTCGGTCAGCGTGACGTTGTGCATATATATATGCCGGCACTCGTTCCCCATAAACCGTCTCAGCGTGGCTGCCTGCACCGCATTCGTCTTTTCGGTCAGACCTGTAGCGAGCAAAAGTCCTCAAATTCTGCTCTAAAAACCTCCCAGTTTGTGGCTATATCACCAGACATATACATGCCCTTGGGTGCCGGAATACTGGACTGTACAAATAGGACACACATATTATTGTTGGACTCTAATCCCCCCTTATTTTTCAAATTAATAAAGTTTTGCAAGTTAAAAAGTTTTCCATTCAAAAGTTGAGATTTTTCTTCAATACCTTCCAGGTCGTGAGCTATTGACTTGAATCAATACCAGAAAATACAGTGGACAAATAAAACATGCTTTATTTCCTTGTATTTTATTCCACCTTCCATTTTACTTAAATATTTGTCTACAATTCAATAGATTTCCGTTTAAAGTTTATTTCCATTAAAATATCCATTTGAAATAGAAGGAGTAATAGCAAGCGCCCCTAAAGAAATATAGCAGCAATTATTGGGCTTCTGTGGGCCTTTCTCATTTCACAAATTATAGTGACCCGGAAATGGTTTTTGGCGCGCCATGTTACTTGAAGGACATCTCATTTCTCTAAATGCACATCGAGGATCGAGCGTCGAGGAGGCTCTCTGGAGGGGCTATAATCTAGGATACACTGATGGGTCCTCCACGGCTCCTCCGCGGATGCATTTCCGGCAACAGTGATGTTTAAAAGAGTCGTGACCAAGCCTCCAGGAAGTGCACCGGACTCAGATGAAAATATTCGTGGTGGCCAAACGGCGGTACTACACTTCCGTTTGGTTGCCAGGCCCGCAAACACTTTTTCCCATTGACTTACATGGGGAAAGAGTCAAAGTTTTTTTCAAACTAAATAAACAACCCAGTATGAACACTTGTATAGCCCTTATTAAAAACATTCGTTCCTCAAGTTGTAAACATTTGCTAATAACGTTATTCTGAGAGTTATTTCCCTCTGCATTATGAACGTGTATCTAACCCACGGGACCGCGCCGCCCGGCACGTTCATGTTACGTGTTCAGCACTACATGAGTTTATCTCTTATCTTTACCCATGGATGCACAATAAGAACGGACCCATATCACCTTACTGCCATCCCACGGAGCTGTAATAATGGATATATTGCACATGTTCGCTGTAATTCATCATTTGTAAAATATTATACTACATGGGCTGTATGATTAAATCTTGTAAATCCGTAAATGTTGTATTAAATAAAGTTAATATTACAGACGTTAGATTAACGTCCCTGTAGCTTCTTATTGCACTAAGAAGCTTATTGCACTGTGTGTGTATATATATATATATACAGTGCAATAATTATTTCATGCTAAATGAAGCTCTGTTGCTTGGATATCACTAGATCCTGTTACAACGTAATATAAGTACATAATGATTGATGTGTACATTAGCATCATTACTAGCTAGCCGCTAGCTGCTAACTGCCGCCTCGTTAAAATCAAATCCATGATAACAACAATCCATTACCATGCTGTCATGAACGCGCGGTGCTGTTACGTGTACGCAAATTGACGTGCTTAATGTGAACGAGCATTTTGGTTAAAGTTGCGCATGCGCTATGAGTGCACATACGGGTACTTCTCAGGCATGCCGGGTAATCTGACGTTTCGCTCTCTCAAAAGTTGGGCCATTTTATCATCATGCGCCAATGAGCAACTCTCATGGGAATTAATGAGGCCCCGCCTCCCACGCTGTATCCAGTTCTTATTATACATCCATTGCGGCTTTCACACCAGCGCTTTTCCCTTTCTAGCTCCGAGCTAGAGCTTTTCTGGTTCAGCTCCGGTTTCCCTTTTCTGCTCCCGCTCTGTTCACACCGCCCAGAGCCCGACTGGTGCTGCCGCTGCTGCGTCATGACATCACCGTTTACATCGCTGATTTGCTCCCCAACGACATTACGGCGCTCACACAACAACGGGGAACTGCGTCGGGTCGATGATCGTGTTGCTTTTAATCACACGAAGCCAGAATAAATTGAATAACGACTTCTCCAACCTTATACTTTGCTCCAGAGTGCCGTGGTTCATTGTTTATTAATGTGTTTCTGCAGCATTTACCGACCGCTGCAGTGTTGGCTGCTCTTCCACGGGAGTTTATTCTCCTCCGTTAGCTCCCGGTTAGCTCACACTGCAGCGGCCGCTCTAAAGTATTCACTGTCCGACTCACACAAGCAGCTGATACATATCCCCAGTTCCCCTTAGCCTACACTGTAAAAAAAAAACTCGTAAAAAAACGGTCAAAGTACTGGCAGCAGCGGCTGCCAAACAAAAACCCTTAAATTAAAGTAAAATACTTTAACTGAAATAAAGTGAATAAGCCATTAATTTACGGGAATTGTCCTTAAAGATTTTACAGGAAAACACTGTAATTTTACAGATTTATACTCTCTTTTTACAGTCAATAACCTTAAATAAAAGTACATCACTCATACTTCTACAGGCAAATACTCTAATTTTACAGATGTATCCTCTCTTTTTACAGTCAATAACATTTAATAAAAGTACAGCACTAATATTTTAACGTGCAAACACTGTAATTTTACAGATTTATCCTCTCTTATTACAGTCAATAACATTTAATAAAAGTACAGCACTAAAACTTCTACGGGCAAAAAACCCGTAAAAAAACGGTCAAATGACTGGCAGCAGCGGCTGCCAAACAAAAAACATTAAATTAAAGTAAAAATACATTAACTGAAATAAAGTGCAAAAGCAATTAGTATACAGAAATTGTCCTTAAAGATTTTAGAGGAAACTTTCCTCTCTTTTCAAAATCCATTGTCTTAAAATGTTACATTAAAATACCTTAAATAAAGTTCTGATGAGAAAAACAGTTTACATTTTTTTTATTAGATTTGTATGATCAAACACTAAAATAAATACAGAGCCTAAAGTTCTACAGCTAGAATACTGTTATCTTACAGCTTTTTTCTAACATTTTCCAATCAAACAGGTTCAACAAAATGACATCACAAAATGTTCTGTAGGAAACAATTACTCTGAAAACTTAAAATGAGTGCTGTCAAAATTATCGCGTTAACGGCGGTAATCAATTTTTTGAATTAATTGCGTTAAAATATTTAACATATTTAACGCATGTGCAGAATGGCCCGCCCCATACGTGCCACCAGTGGCAACGCCAGGGTATGGCTGGGGTAGGCTACACCCATACCAAGAAATGGCTTAGCCCCACCATGAAAAATGATGTTAAAGGAAGCAAAATAAAGTCTGCCAACTCGCGGAGTAAATTGCACAGACAGCAGTTAGTAAGATTGATTTCAGTAGCCACGGTTTTGAAAACTTTTGTCACGTAGTGATCGTCTTCTCAATAGAACATCTTTGATAACGGCGTGGTGTTGTTGCAGGAAGTCCCGACGGAGAATACTTTTGCTGTAGTACAGGGGTGCACATAACTGGTACGCAGATTATGTGCGTAATCTGAAATGCGTACCGTCACTTGTGTCACAAAGCGCATTTGCTTACCGACGTACTTGTGAAGCTTTTCCAGAAGGCGGTTAGATCACCGGACGACAGAGTCGGTCTCCGTGTGCACAGACAGGGTTGCTGTTAACGTCGGTCTGTACAACGGAATTGTGCCCAAACTACGCCAACCGGCTGCGGAGGGAGACTCCCCCCCCCTTCACTGGAGAACTGCGCTAAAACAGCTGATCACAACGTTCACACTTTGTGGTCACGAAGTACTCCACTAGCCGCCCCTGTAGGATAAATGAATATTGGCTGCAAAAAACTTGAGGCCCAATCATGTTTCCTCTGTCCATTCTGCGCTACTGTAGACGTGGCAGTGCAACCTAGAGGACAAACCGATCAGAATCAGAAACGGGTTTATTGCCAGGTAGGTTCACACGTACGAGGAATTTGACTAGGTGTCGTGCACCACGACATACAAATAAAAAAAATTAAAAAGTACACAGATAGCGAACTATATTAAGAACACTGTAATAAAAATATAGTAAGATAGAAATAAAATAAAGCAGTAACTTACATCGAAATAGAATGCAATAAATTATAGAATATAAAATATGTGCAGTAAGCAATATTTAAACATTGCATTATTTACCATCCTGTGATCTCCATTATGTAATGCATAGAGTCTGCGTTGTGGCTGAGATAAAGTGTCAGTGGGGTGGGGGGGGGGGGGGGGGTGGGGGGGGGCCTTGTTGAGGTGGCGAGAGGTTTTGGTCCTGATGGAGAGAGGTGTTGGTCCTGATGGAGAGAGGTTCTGGTCCTGATGGAGAGAGGTGTTGGTCATGATGGAGAGAGGTTTTGGTCCTGATGGAGAGAGGTTTTGGTCCTGATGGAGAGAGGTGTTGGTCATGATGGAGAGAGATTTTGGTCCTGATGGAGAGAGGTTCTGGTCCTGATGGAGAGAGGTTCTGGTCCTGATGGAGAGAGGTGTTGGTCCTGATGGAGAGAGGTGTTGGTCCTGATGGAGAGAGGTGTTGGTCCTGATGGAGAGAGGTTCTGGTCCTGAGGGAGAGAGGTGTTGGTCCTGATGGAGCGCAGCCTCCAGCCAGAGTGTTGTGTTGAAGGCAGAGCTGAAGTCCACAAACAGGATCCTGGCGTAGATTCCTGCTGTGTCCAGATGCTGGAGGAGAAAGTGAAGTGATAACTATTAGTAAACCATAATGATGGATGTTATTATCAGCAGCTGCCAATAGATCCCCTACATCTTGTATGATGGACCTTTGAAGCACAAGCGCACGCACGCACTATTGTGGGAACAATCAAACGCACCCTCCCAGGCACTGCGTGTTAGCGAAGTACAACTGGGATTTCGAAGAGGAAGATATGCTTGGTCAATTCTTAATAAAAAAGAAAAACCAACAAATTGAGCACTTGAGTTTTCATTAGCAGCGCCTAGCTACAGCTGCGGAGCTTTGGTAAATACCGCTAACAGTCTATTTCCTTAAAATGGTACATATCGCTGAATCTATATTTTTATCTTCAGGTGATGAAATCTGCATAATGTTCCTGTACAATAAGATTCGAGCATTTTGTAATACAGTGAGGAAATTCAAGACCAGTAAATATTGATTGATTAAACAACACTAAATAAAATGTTAGTGTTTTCTTCAAACTCAAGACTCTCTGCTGCGGCTGTACCTCAAAGACAAAACAATTGTCTGATTATCTCTGTTGAACAAGGTCTGATTGTCCTGTACATGTACAATGTGGGGTATTTTTAAATACTTTACTAAACCACATTCAATATTATGTTAGACACAAGTTAGTTATTACTCACATATCAAAGTCTTTTCATCTGCAAGATGGAAGAATAGCTGGGTGCTGCCTGGAGAGACTGATGAGAGGGACACAGGCTGGCGTTAGCAGCTTTCCACACAAAACCATCACATCTTCTCTTCCATAGTCTTCGCTGTCCACTGGTGCTCTGTCAAAAGAGTGAACATCACAGCTGTCATGTTAACCCTTTGTTACACAACATACAACCAACATGTGTCAAAAGTGACCCGAATTAGTTTTAATTGTAAATATCTTTGCAATAAATTACTTTAACCATTCAGGATCCCAGGTATTCCTCAATCAACATGTTTTGGATCAACACCAATTCTAATTTTTATTTGTCCCTTTCTTACTTTTTGAATAAAAATCATGTTTGTATCACTACACTTCTAAGGCACAACATGGGTCAAACATTACCCGTATTCTTTTGCCATGTTATTTCATGCATGGCTGAGTGTTTCTTTACTATACATTTTCAAAAATAATTAATTTTAGCAGTGATTTGGACCAAGCATGTATGATGTAGTAATACAAAAAGTATTTTAGTTCACAGTGTGACATTAGCTAGTCATGTTAGCGTGTAATATATAGAGCAGAGCTAACTAGCAAATTAGCCCAACCTTAGCGGTTAGCTGTTTATGCTATGCTAGCTGTTGGCTACTGAACATTAACAAACTAGATTCCGCTGTAAGAAAGCTGTGAAACTTTACATTAAACTTGGCGACAACACTGTGATACCCCACTGCATGTTTATGTGTAATTCTCCCGTGTTGGAGACGAGAGGGTGGGAGGGGGGCAGCACTGCAATAAGCTGTAAGCTAACGTTAGCAGCCGCATGTTAAGCCGGGTTTCCCGGGCGCAACATCTTGCAAGAAACAGCATCTCAGGGCTTCTTAACATTTAACAACCTATTAATTATGCATACCAACTTAACCGGAAGAAACTCAGCTAACTAGAAGAAGAAACGTAACCTTAAATAAAAAATAAAACATTCACAAACTAAGTAAGGATTATCTAAATACATGTTTAACTCCATTACAGTTGCAGGACTCACCAGATCTCAAGTCTTCTGTTCTTTGTTGACGTCCCGATGCTCATATTTAACGTGTAGATGTAAAACGATCCCGATATGAATCCATAAACTCCTGTAGCAGACACACAGACAGCTGTAGCTCCAGCAGGAGGAGACCCGCTCAAACTGACTTGGATGTTTCAAATGTGAACGACAGGCGCGGACAGTTCTCATTGGCAGGTTTCTTCGATGATGTTTATATTAACCAATCAGGAGTGTTGTGGACTCATTCCAAACATGCCTGACTTGTCTGCCGTGTTTTGGCTGAATTCTATTTCAAGTGCCGTAGCTCTGGCTGTCGGCCAGAATCCGAAAACCATACATTATACTGTAAAACTAAGGTTTATTACTGTAAATTGACCAATGGAAAAAAAACACAGCAACAGAACACATAAATAAAACAAGGATAACTGTGACTTATTGTTGAGTAAATAACAGTGTGTGTTTTAAACCTTGGTCCTCCCTGCAGAGATTTCTCCACTTTCTATGATTTTTTTTTTTTAATGATATTGTCAACTGTAGATGTTTACAATATAGTAAGTTAGGAATTTCATGAAAACATATTTATTTACTTTTGTTTCAACATTGGATATTTTGTGTTTTTGTTGGATTCAATCGAATATTGAGAAAATGATTTATGTAAAAATGTTTTACTTACATTTTACGTTTTTTTTATTTTACGCTTTTCTTACAGTTTTATGTTTACCTTAAAATTACAAAGAACATCTTAAAGTCTTATAATAGTAATACACTTTTATATTACGAGTTACATATTTAATTACAGATAAAAACATTTTATTTTACGTACATCTGCATGTATTTTCTGAAAGTGCAAAAATACTGTAAATATTATATAGTAAATTTACAGTAAAAAAAAAGGAAATAAACGTTATTTGTTGTTATTGTCAAAATACTTCAAATAATGTTTTGGGTTGTTAATTTATAGTTAATATCTGTCATTTTACAGGATTTTGCAAGTTATTTAAAAAAACATGATAATTACTATACAAATTTACAGTTATTTCCTGTAAAATTACGATCTTTTTTTACAGTGTAAGTGAATGTGTGTCAGTCTGAATTGACGCTGTTTGGCATCACAACGCTGTTAAGAAAGTTTCTCTGGTATAAAATGGGTGATGTTAGCATAGCAACCGAAGCTAAACTGACTACTTGCTATTGCTATCCTATTGTGGCATAAACCGTTTTCTACAGGCACATTTTACCGGCATATTTTTATTATGATTCTACTTGTGATAGTCGGACACGACAACCTGTGCAGCCCATGTATTGATTCCATCCGATAGCTGCTATAATACAAAACAACACGTCTGCCTCTCTCCACAATGATCAATAACAATGAACGGATGGTCAAAGTAAGGTACAAATAAACAGAATCACACGAAGCCTGGTTAGTGTTGCCTGACTTTATAAAGTGTGTTTATAAGCACTACTGCTTGTAGGCAGGCATGACAGTCGACCCATGTTCAGGGGAGGTGGGTTTAGTTTCATGCACGCCTCGACGTAAGAGAGACGTAAGCGACGCCACCTCTTAGCTCCGAAGCTCTTGCCTCTAGAGACCGACAATTTTTTGGAGCTGGAAGTGAACCGGATTCCGGAGCTAAAAGACGGCGCCGCTGCGGTGTGAACAGGAAAATCCGGCGCTTTTCAGGCTCCAGCTCCGAGCCGGAGCTGAAAAAGCGCTGGTGTGAAAGGGGCACATGAGGGAGCCTCGTTGAGCTGCGAGTGTCACTCCACGGAGTTCACTCCGTCACGGAGGGGGAGTGTGTAGGGGTAGGGTGTAGGGCGTGGTTTGGGATTGGGCCGCCCTGTGCAAAGGTGACGTCATCGCCTGTATTGAGCGTTCGCCTACATTTCTAAGCTTTTCTCTCTCTTTTGAATGATATATTTCCCATCAGATTAAACAGCAAAAGGCTGAATAAATAATCTGGATACAATTGCGAGGTGGCTCGTTTTAAGGACACAATCTTCGTATTGGAACAAAATTCAGTTTTTAAGTGTAGTCACTGTTATGTTCCTACAGAACAGACAATGAAAGGATAAGATGTCATTTGTCAGTATAGTCTTATTTCTTAAAACCTTCTCTGTTGTTTAAGTGTCTGATAGCCTACTTGATAACCATGAATAGTAAGCAATTATATGACAGAGTAATGATATAACATAAGCCTATATGATAATGTCAGACACTGTGTTATTTTCAATCAAGCCTAAAAGATAATGTGTTCAAACTAGCTTCACTCGCTTTAATTGCTCCTTTGAATGTAATATTCCTCTGTGGTTTCCTACTCAACACATTTTTGTATTGTAATGCCACTCATATTTAATTTTTTATTTTATTTTAAGGTGACATTGAATGTGTTGAAAGGTGCCCTAAAATAAAGTGTATTGATCTTATATCTGTGCCTATATCACACTATTAATGTTCCTTATTTTAGACTATAGGTTTGTCCTGGTGTCAATAGGGAAGATCTGCACTGTTCTCTACATAACATGTTCAGCAGAGCAGGTATTTCTCCTGCCAGATATGGCACCCCCCCTACAACTTTGTCCAGGACAGTCACACCATCACCAAAATCACACTGGTGTTGCCTGATCCCCTCTAGTGTGTGCTCACAAAAGCATTTTACTCTGGGCCCAGCAGGTACAAAACTAAAGAGGGGCTTCCATATCCGGCAGAGCAGGTGTTGTAGCTGCCGGATTTGGAAGCCCCCCTATATCTTTGTCCAGGATAGTCACAACGTCACCAAAATCCTACTGTTGTTTGCTGTTCCCCTCTAATTTTTGCTCACAAAAGCATTTTTCTCTGGGCCCAGCAGGTAAAAAACTAAAGAGGGAAATATAATAGAGGCAGGAAGGGAGTGGAGCCTGATGGGGATACTAGGAACAGAAGGTGAGGGGATAAGAGCTATCAAGGCCATTCTTAAGTATTTGAGTGAAACAGGATTGATTGGAAGAATTTAAAACAACGTAAATACAGTGGTATAATTCCACAAGTGGTGATAGGATGATATGGTGATACACACTCTTGTACAGTAGGTGGCGGTATGCACCTTAAAGTTGTTTGCAATCCGCCAAAAACTAAGAGAAGAAGAAGCTCCCCTGGACACTTCCGGGCGCCTCACCTATTACATACATCCATGGCGCCTCACTCGAAGGCTGCTGCTAGCCGCTAGCTCTGTGTTACGTCACCTATTGGGATAACACTACTCACACAACCATAGCTCACAACATAACGGCTACATTTCTCTGTGTTGGCCACCAAAGGGCAGTGAACCAGCATGTTTGGAGCGGTGGTTGTTGGCATTGGCACAGCCGGTTGGGTGAGGATCAGAGACATGTTAGCTCCTCTGCCTGGCAGTCCTGCAGAGAAACTGAATGTCAGAGCTTTCATATCCAGGAGAAAGCTGGACTCTCAGCAGGGAGTGAGCCAGGTGACCGCTGAAGAGGCCGTGAGCAGAGAGGACATCCAGGTGGCGTTCATCTGCACTGAGAATGTGTTGCATGAGGAAAACATCAGAACTTTTCTGCAGGCAGGAAAACACGTGTGTGTGGAATATCCCATGACCATGAACTACAAAGCTGCTCTGGAGCTCTGGAACCTGGCCCAGGAAAAAGGAGTTATTCTCCATGAGGAACACATTGAGCTGCTGACCGAAGACTACAAAGAACTAAAGAGAGAGGTGGAGGGAAAGCTCCTGCAGGAAGGAACGCTTCATTTTACCGGTGGAGCTCTGAAGCCTGGATTTGGTTTCCCAGCATTTAGTGGCATTGCTCGCCTTACGTGGTTGGTGGAGTTGTTTGGTGAGCTGTCGGTAACTGCAGCAACTATGGAGGAAGACTCTGGCAACAACTACTGCAAGATGACTGCAAAGCTGTTAACGTCTGACGACAGACCTCTGGTGTGGATTGAAGAGCGGGGGCCGGGCCTCCCTAGGGCCAAGAACATCAACTTTCAATTCGACTCGTGTACTCTGACAGAGGTTCCTCCTGCACCCAGAGGGGCAGTAGGCATCTTCATGCAGGACCTGATCCACTTCTCTGCCAAGCTGGCAGGCCAAGTGAGTCCCGGAGAGCTCCACAGGGAGAAGATCAGAATCCTACACTGCCTGAGATTAGCCGGGAATATACAACAATTGTGCAAAAGATAAATGGGGACTCTCCTTTATGATCATGCTAAATCGTGTTATTGCAATACGATTTCTTTAATTGAATCACCATACCCTTACATCAGGGATGGGCAACTTTGATGGTGGTGGGGGCCACATCATTGATGTACTGGCCACCAGGGGGCCACAGATTCACTTGGAACACACACACACACAAATTCCATGTGTTGTATGTAATTATTAACAAATGTACTAAGTCTGACATCTTCATTGACATTTTACAATCAAAGGGAACATCCCCAAAAAATGGGAACATCCTCTAATAAGCTCACTAAACAAATATCAGTTCACAGACATTTTATTTCATTTTTACAAGTGGCATGTTTGTAACAGGTTATTAAACAGTGGAATAAAACTATTTTAAACTATTGGAAAGCACGGAAAATGTGTGTGTATTGAGATTAACCATTAGATGACATACACATGAAGTAATGAACACTAACCCAGACATTAGTTGTCTAACTTGAACCTAAAACACTTGTAGCCAGTCTCTGCATTCCCCTTATTCCACAATAAGGGGAATGTCAACACAGACACCTGTCAGCCCGCACTCTGCTGTTCCTCAGCGCCACTCCCCCTCCCTCCCGCTGAAATTATGAATGAAAAGCGTAGTAATCATAGATAACACGGCAGGGTCCGTGACAGTTTGTTTTCATCTGATTTCAAATAAACAAAGTCTTGGTTTTCAGAATATTAAACTTGTTTCGCCAAATTCAGATGATAAAAATAACTTTTAAGATTGTAAAGGCATAATTACAAGAGGCAACTTAACGTCACAGCAGGCATAACAACAGCTGGTGTTTCTTGTGAGGGTTTCCCTGGGAAACAAACAAACAAACAAATCTAAAGCATACTTAGTAACTTCTTATGTCTTGTTTCTTTGTAAAATCAATGTGCAAACAAGTTTAGTTTTGGTTGAACTAAAAAAAAAAAACTGCTGGCTCCTGAACATATCAACCTTACAGGCATTTGGTAAGTGGAATCAACTTAAGTGCAGTAAAACATAAAGGATATGCAAATCATTTAATATATTTAATAAAATCATTTTAAAGCCTTGATTTTAAAAAAGCGAGTTGATTTGTAAAATCCAAGTTTGTGTCCATAACACCAATCAGTGGCGGTTCTAGAACATTTTACATGGGGGGGGCAAAGGGGAGGCAAGAGGTCATGCCAGGGTGGCATAGGAGGGCGGACAGTACGTGGTATTTTACACTGTATATAACCTATTTATTGTTAATTCATGCCCTAACACAAGTGTTCTTAATACACAAGTGTTCTTAATGCACAAGAGAAACAAGGTGTTCAGACAAACAATCGGGTGCCCTTTGAGTCCCCCAAGCTTACCTCAACCATTTTAAATGAAAGGAAACTACAAAATGTATTTTAAAGCAATGAATTAATGGAACAGGTTGTTTTGCATTACAATGTAAAATTAAATATATATTTTGTTTTAAAAAAAATTGGTTGTCTTAGACAGACATATTTGCATGTCCTCACTAAGCATTATTACATATTAATTTAATATTAAACAAATCAAAATGGCCAATTATCCCAAAATGTTGCTGCTAATATAATCATATGCTTGTCAACTTTAACTGATCAAAAATCAATTCTGAAAAAATTCTTGAATTATCTATGAAATTGCAATATTGTCCCTCAGTTTGTTTCAACCCCGTCACGCCATACCATACCCTCCTATTAAAATAATGGATCAGTCCATGTGTGATCTGCATTGAGGGAATTACATCACAAAAGTGTCAGTTTCTTCTCTTACCTATATTTCAGTTTTTGTATTTTCAGATTAAGATTGACATGCTCAACATTTCAACTATGTTGTATGAATTAATAATAGTAAATAATTGTTTATTACAAAAATAAACAATAGTTTAGCAAAATATTACAATTTTGTAATGTCCTTGACTTCCATGTGGTGCCATATCTTATCTAAACAAGGTCTCATGCCTACTTTTTGTCAAAAACTTCAACCCTATTTTTTCAAGGAAATTCCTAGTAATTATTTATATTTTGTGCCTGAGGTGGGAACATGTAAGTAGTCCACTACCAGATGTTATGACCAAACATTTCGGTTTCATTTTTCAAAGATATAAAGACCCAAAAGATACCCGATTCAGAGAATACTCAGAATTCTGCATACTGTAAGTACTTAATTATAATTAAGTACACAAATGACATCACCCATCTCTTCAGAGAGCTACAGGTGACCTGTGCAGCAACACATTTCAATACATATTTGTCAATACTAAGAGCTGCTAGATTGTGCTGCTGTAATGGAATATGTAAGGAGAATAAGAACATACCATGTGGTCCAGCTAGAGTTTCCTCTGCCTCCTGATCCCTGCCTCTGGCCCACTTTCTGATACTTCATCTTTATTCCTCACATATATTTCTTCTTCTTCACTAATGTCTTCATCTCCTCCTCTTCCTCCTGCTCTGACCCTCCTGGTCTCTTCAGTGAACTCTCTTTTCCTTTTCCTCTTTCTGTTCGTCCTGATCACTTCTCATATGTCTTTTTGTTGTTGTTGAATCACTCCTATACTCTGGCCTGCAAGAGTCTACTTGTGAAAAGCACTGGTACAAATGCTTGTATAACTTTACACGTTAGGGCCATGTAGCCTAGTTAATATGTAGCATATCATAAATATAACATCAGAACGTATTTATCAAGCGCACACAGGCAGCTGTGTTTGGATCCAGTTTTTACGGTAAAGGATGTATCCTGGTTTCATTGATCTGGCCTCATGGCTGTGATGTGTAGTTTACTTGGATTTAATAGTAGGCTACCGCGTAGTTTAGCAAAGTGATCGATCTCCCAGCTAACGCTGTCTGCGTAGTATTTTGTAACGTAACGCCCCAAACAGCGCCCGTCTGTTAAACGCTATCGATTCAAATTGCAGCGTTTTATTAATATTTAGTTTCAAGCTCTCGTCCTTAGTAAAAACAAAACTAGTGGAAAGGGAAATGCTCCCAGGGGAAGCTGATCCATAGGTGCTGGGACAGCTCGCTCCCTCTCTGCAGCTGTGTGAGCTGCGGTCTGTGTGAACGCCGCTCCGCAGTTTAATGCAGGGCCGTAGCTGCGTTTTTAACGGGCCTAAAATGATATTTAAAATGATTCACTTTTAACTAATGTAATGCTTGTTTTGTTGCTTGAGAAGCTTGTGGAAATAGTGTAGGTTTGTTTTAGTACAGTTTTAGGGAAACAAAAGTTAGGGGGGCAGCTGGGGGGGGCAAGGCTCTACAGTGGGGGGGGGCAGCTGCCCCCCCTTGCCTCCCCTTTTTGATCAGACACAAGAGGTACAGATAAAAGAGTTTGTACAGCATTGGATTCTCTTCAATCTCAAGAGGTACAACCTTTAAACTCTTTGATAACTATTGGAAGGCATTTAGGTGACAATTAAAACTAAATATATAAAATTGTCAAAATTATCGCGTTAACGGCGGTAATTAATCTTTTGAATTAATTGCGTTAAAATATTTAACGCATGTGCAGAATGGCCCGCCCCATACATCCCAACAGTGGCAGCGCCAGGGTATGGCTGGGGTAGGCTACACCCATACCAAGAAATGGCTTAGCCCCACCATGAAAAATGATGTTAAAGTAAGCAAAATAAAGTCCGCCAACTCTTGCCGAGAATTGCACAGACAGCAGTTAGTAAGATTGATTTCAGTAGCCACTTGTCTGGAAATACCGAAGACCAGAAACGGTTTTGAAAACGTTTGTCACGTAGTGATCGTCTTCTCAATAGAACATCTTTGATAATGTCTTCTGGCCAATCAGAATCAAGATAACGGCGTGGTGTTGTTGCAGGAAGTCCCGACGGAGAATACTTTTGCTGTAGTACAGGGGTGCACTAACTGGTACGCAAGTTATGTGCGTAATCTGAAATGCGTACTGTCTGTCACTTGTGTCTCAAAGCGCATTTGGGTACGTACGTACGTACGTACGTACTTGTGAAGCTTTTCCAGAAGGCGGTTAGATCACCGGACGAAAGAGTCGGTCTCCGTGTGCACCAGAGATGGGGACTCGAGTTTGTGACTCGGACTCGAGTCGCACTTAAATCGCACACACAGAGACTTCAGACTTGACTTGGACTCCTGCTCAAATGACTTCGGACTCGACTTGGACTCGTGTTTTGGGACTCGTGAACAATCATTGTATTTTCTATTTTTGGCGTATTAAAGGTGGGGTAGGTAAGTTTGAGAAACCTCACTCACCTTACAACAGCTACCATAACGCGAATCAGAGTAACTGTTAACTGTAGCAAGATGGCGGCCGGTCAGCTACGCTGGAAAATCTCCCATGAGCCATCTAGTGTTTATATATATCTATGGGTAGGCCATCCAGTTATTTTAGCCGGGCCGGCTATCGGGATGTTAAGAGCATTCCATGGAATATAATAAAAAGTGTATCTCGAGCCGGTTTCTCAAACTTACCTACCCCACCTTTAACATTAACATCATGTTAACATCATGGTAACACCATG
Source organism: Gymnodraco acuticeps (assembly GCF_902827175.1). Taxonomy (NCBI): domain Eukaryota; kingdom Metazoa; phylum Chordata; class Actinopteri; order Perciformes; family Bathydraconidae; genus Gymnodraco; species Gymnodraco acuticeps. Next base: position 44,562 of record NW_022991744.1, on the reverse strand, counting down.
GCGACTGGCGGCACACCTGCAGCTGTACCGCTTGTAATTAGGTTCAACTATAAAAACTTCGAACAAAACGCCGGCGGCACCAACAAAAGGAGCGCACACTGCAAAGTCTGCAATATTAAAATCAAGGATGCTGGTGCAACAACGTCAAATTTCATCAGGCACTTGAAAACTCACCCGGAGAGGTCAGTCACATTAACGCATATGGACGGTTGGCAAACATGTTTAGCTCAGCATCAGCTATATAATGTTAAATTAGCTTGCTACTAGCTTTGTAACTGAATATTTGAAAAGATGAGTGAATGTTTGCTTGTCACACTTGTTTGCGTTGAGTGGCGTTGACATCCAACTCTTGACATGACATAAAAAAGGTCGGTAACGTTAATCATTACGTTCCGCTGCCATCTACTGGCTAACGTTAAACGTAGAAAAATACATAGTAACATACATAAATACATCTGTCGGTTTATAGGCAGGTTACAGGTTTATTGTTGACCACGTAACGTTAATGTTACAGGTTTATCAGGTTACCATTACACTGGGTTTGAGTGAGAGGATAGAGGAATATGTTTATTTATAGTAGACTTAAAAGATGTAATTAGAGACCCAGTGTAATTAAACAATACGGTTGCAGAGGTCAAATTTTAAAAATGTTGTCCACTGGCCAAATGGCTAGCCTAGTGAATGTTGACATTTTTCCAGCCACTCAATAGATTGCCATTGTTATTTTTGGCTGGTGCGTGCAACATACAGTACCAGCCACTTGCATGATTTACCAGCATTTGGCTGGTAAATGGTGTTAATGGTAGATATCTCTTTTGGAACAGGTCATGTTTTAATATCACCAGTTCAGTATATTTCAGATAATATTGCAGCAATAGTTTTTTAGTTGCAAATGGCACAGAACAAATGTTTACTTTTAAGTACTTTTAACACAGTTTCCCTGCGGGGGATTAATAAAGTATTTGTGATACTGATTTCTGATTCTGAAGTGTTTTGCTTATAAGTTGTTTGCATTTAGCTAAAGTGTGATGTTTTTCCTCATATTGCATTGCAATAGCCTGTTTAAAGTGATCATATAACAAACAACTAATCAGTACTGATACTGTATGCTAATAGATATAGGAGTGATAATAATACAGTAAATGCTTTGAATGTCTTAGATATAGCTGTGCAGTATTCTTAACAGACTGGATAGCAGCAGACAATAGAAGGCTTATTACAACCAGAAGAGACTTGAGACTTGACTTGGACTCGTGACCAAAGACTTGAGACTTGATCAAGTCTCACCCCACAAAGACTTGAGACTTGACTTGGACTCGTGACCAAAGACTTGAGACTTGACTTGGACTTGCAAAAAAAGACTTGTGAACATCTCTGGTGTGCACAGACAGGGCTGCTGTTAACGTCGGTCTGTACAACGGAATTATGCCAACACTACGCCAACCGGCTGCGGAGGGAGACTCCTCCCCTTCACTGGAGAACTGCGCTAAAACAGCTGATCACAACGTTCACACTCTGTGGTCACGAAGTACTCCACTAGCGCCCCCCCCCCCCTGTCGACTTTCCTGAAGTACTCCCCCGTTGATAGAAATCAACACGTAATGAATTAAGACCCCACGGTTTGATGATTGATAGGTGTGTGGGCTGTCTTTCATTTTGACACACAGAAAAATGTTATAATAAACATACATACTGTACACAGTTAAATGGATATATCCGCCTTCTTTCATTTATCTTTCCATTCCCACAACAATATACATAAATAAATGGCATATTTTGGACATAGTTCGAATGGTGATTAATCATGATTAATTAATTTTTAAACTGTGATTAATCTGATTAAAAATGTTAATCGTTTGACAGCCCTAATATATATAAATTCCACCCTCCAGGCCTATAAGATCAAACCCTGCAGCATCTTATCTCTCTTGCTCTCAACTTTCTGGCTGTCTCCATTCAGGAGGTAAAACTTTTTTTTCTTTGAGATGGAAAACTACTGCTCAAGGCTTTTGAAGTGCACTCAAGATTAATTTGAACTGGAACAAGAAATTCTATTGCTGTAGGCGGCAGTTTGTGACATAGAGCAGTTTTTCCCTGACAATAAATATTCATATATTTTCCTTACAGGCACCTTAGAGGGACACATTTCAACGTTTAATAACAGAGTTTAGTGACGCTGCTGTTTGCTGCTTGTGTGCAGTTGGACAATGATGCGATTGACTCTTAATAAATATGACATAATCATTTCAAATTTGTTCTAGCTTCTGTTTGGAATATAATATATTGACACCATTTCCAAGTGTAAATCTGTACGGCTGGCGTGGATTGGTTGTGTGTTGTGTGCTGCTGGTGTCTATGTGTAGGTGCCACTTACCTTGTACAATGAGGTAGACCTGTGAGGTCTTGGGCTGCTGCTTCGTCTGTATGGAGCAGGTGTACGACCCCTCATCATAAACATCCACCTATACACAATCACAAATACAATATTGTTTTCATTAGTTTGAAAATATCTTATCATATGCCTGGCAGAGCATCTTATCCTCATTTATCTTCCTACATGTTACTTTTTCAAGATCCTACTCTATAATTTTTATTTTGACAAACATTCACAATATTCTCGAAATAAATATTTATGATTCTTCAGTGAAACAACGTTATACAGGAAAGTAGTCGAATTATCTCAATCAACTTTACAATATAATATGTTTTGATTATTATTAATTAATTCAACTTTAAGAAGTCAAAGCTTATAGACATGAGTAATGAATGATCATCATTACATAACAGATACGATCAGCATTTCAGCAGACCTCCCAGCATGGACAGTTTAGATGAGGTAGTTAACCCTTTATGAAAACATGTATTATTTTTTAATAAGACTTGCTGAACTGATAATCAATGAAAACGATAACTTTAACATTCTGGGAGGATAATCTAATTTACTGTCTAGCAGAGGGTGCATACTGATACCAGTCTAACATTAGTTTATTTTCAAATGATTATTTATTGTTGTTAAAGCACAAAAAAGGGTTAAAATTAATAGATGAACATACAAAAAACAGATATGCTTATGAAGGTTATGTTTAATAATTTTTAAATGTATTCCTATAAGGAGGAGAAACAAATGGTTATTTCCCATCTTTAAATGCAGCTGTTATTACATCTAACGATGAAATCAAAGAATAAAAAAACAAAAACATTTTGGTCCGGTTTCTAGGTCAGTGTTACCTTCTGTATGCGCAGGCTGTACTCGAGCTGTCCTTTACTCACCAGATCTACTCTGGGGTCCAGAGACCACTTGTCCTGGCCGGCATAGATGATGTTGGATCGATTGAGCCAGGCCACTTTGGACACTTTGTCATCCACATAACACCTGCAGGAACAAGAAGAACAAGTAGTGTTAAGGGAAGTTAAGTGAAATAAAAGCCGGGTTTACTTAAAAAAAGAAAGAAAATTACGTGACATCCTTCATTTCATAATATGTAAACTCAAAATCAAAGAGGATGTATAATTGTGTAGGAACTTATCTGCATCACAGTTCAGCTATGTTGTGGTTTAAACTGCTGAGTGTATTCCCTCAGTTAAGGTTAGTTAAGGTTTACAGACAACTTGGCGCACCTCTCATTCAGAGGTCTCAAAACAAGAGCTATGTCTTAACCTGTGTCTCTCTTCCTTCTTTCTCTCTCTGATAAATACATCTCCTTTAACAGTCAGCATATTCCTGTGGATGAGGAAGGACACCAGTATGCTGTTGTTTACTCCTTGTTGCAGACAGTCAGAACATTACTCCAAGAAAGCTCAAGCTAAGACAACTCGCACAGGAGGCATGGTAGCCGGGCGTCTGCCTAATGAATAAATGTAAATGTGAGAAGACGTCGGAATCAATGAGAAGGGATATCAGCCGTAATGCTAGCCGACAGTGGATGCGCCTCACATGCAAATTCTGGTGACTCCGGTAGACCAGGCTGTGCACATGGCTGTGGAGTGTGTTGGGCCACAATGGAGCAGATTTGGGAGGCAGAGGAGTGAGGCTGTCTTTTGCAGGTGACCCCGGGTGATGCACACAAGTGGTGGTGCAGTCACCCCTGCCTGTTACCCAGTGGGAGCTGGATGTCAGGTTTGTTGAAGGCTTGTACTCACAGCTTGAATCCCTGTTGATGTTCCTTCCCTTTGTGTGGAGCCCAGATAACTCACTGTATTTATTGACTCGCTTTGACATCTACACTCTACTTTCTTCCCTCAGAAGTGAACAGCTTTAAAGGGATTTCCCTTTGGTTTCAGATATCTTCAAAGCTTTAATTAAAATACTTTATAGCTATATGCATCCTAATCTTATGCAGACACATTTTCCTATATTGATGGAGAGCTAGTCTTTATGAACAACAATAAAATAACGATAACAGTTTGGACTCCAATGGACACATCGGAAATACTAAAATGTAGCCTGACTTACATTTTTTAAATCCATATACAGCATTTCATTAAACAAGTTCTTAGATTCAACCTCTGCAAATCACCCATGAAGGGTAGGCCCCTTTGGTGTAATCCAGAATGTGTCCTTGTATTCAAGTCAAAACATCGCTGCTTTTAAAGAAACAAACAACATATTTTTACCAACATTGAAAATGAGTACAAATATACACAGAACATGATGCTAAAATTGTCCTGCTAGATTCACAGGGACCTGAAGGAGAGCGGAACTTTGCCAGGCTTCCATTTGTTAATATTTATTTTGGATTCAACACCATGTAGCCTGTCATCCTCGCCAACAAACTGGTCACTCAAACACCCTAAAAACCAACACAAGCTCACTACAAGGGTGTTTTCCTATCCCTCCTCCTGTTCATGCTCTATGGTGACTGTGAAAGCATCCATCCAAACTGCCAACTCATTAAATGTTCTGACTACACAGCGCTTCTCTCAGGCTCTGAGCAGGAACACGGTTCTTCTCTATGATTTTAACGTTAAATGGTGCAACAATACAATGCTGGATTTCAATTTCACTCAGAGGTGGTTGGTGGTTGGTGGTTGATTTCAGGATGCAGTCCAGACAAGGAGTTGGATGGTGTGAATATCTTGGAATGATCTTTGACATTTGAGCAAAACACAGAAGCCTTATCAAGAAAGCAAACCTGCATCCACATGCTTTCAAGAACTGAATTCCAAAAACCCTTCTACAGTTCTTCAGCGAGTACATTCCGTGTTTCTCCTTCACATGTTGGTTGCCATCACTCACTGTCATAACCAGAAACCGTCTCCATACCACAATTAACACCTGTTCCTAAAAAATCACTGGAGTGCAGATTACGAAGCCTCATTACTAGCTACCACTGCGTGTGCCTCGCATGTTTTAATGTTGTGAGACTATGTGTGTCATCACAGTGTTAATTTGGCTCTCTGTTGAAAGTTGCTGTCACCTCAACAGCGCGCAAGATTCACAGTCACGGAACTTAACAGGTTTGTAGTTCAGATCAAAATGTAGAGCCAGTGCAAAGGTGAGCATGGCAGTGGTGTATATAAGTAAACGGAAAGGTAATGAGGAAAGGACCTACAATTTATGCCATGGCCTGAATTGGTATTGCGGGTGGCCTCTAGGTCTGTGAGCAGCAGGGAAAAGCCCATGACATCATGTAGGATAACATAACACCCATCATCTCCACCCACAGATCCAGATGCCTTCTTTCGTGGTGTAGCCTACGCAGTTTCTCTAGAAATGGGCACAGAGCTCTGTTCATTCCATAAGACCTCCGCTGGACTAAGGATCTCAAGAACAATAATTAGCTCTATCTGGATCTGCCATGTAGTCTTTTCCCCTACTTATTATTTAATTTATCATTATTCTTTTTAATAACGACCTACTTACTTTTTAATAATAATTGTACTATCAGCTCAACACTGTTCCATACAGCTATTTGCTTATAATTGTCTATAACTATTACTCATGCCTAAAATGGGTTCGCTTTCTTGGATTTATGACGTTTATTGGATAAGGTGAATTGGAAGAGCCAGATGACCGACATGTATTCAGTCCAGTCTATGACACTGTCCTGCAGTGTGGGACAAGGGGACAACATTGCATTTGTATAAACTTTCCCTCTAAACCAGTGTTTGCATATTTTCTTTATTGTAAGATCCCTCTTGTACTAAAAGGGTTTTAACATTACCAGATTGTTTGTTATATAATTGTACGATGAAGCTGTTTTTAATTAGATTCATAACAAATCAATTGCTCACTTTGTGTAAAAGTTCTAATGCTGGGATTGATCATTCCACAACTCATTAGCGACAAAGCCCTACATTTGTGAAACACAAAGTGACAAGTTTAACAGCTTTTAGGGGATGGCAGTGAATCACTAAACTGTCCAGGCTGACTGTACGGCTGCATCTTGTTGGTTTTCAATGAGCTTGCTTCCTTTCTCCCCTTATTATCTCCTGTCTCCCACCGTGAAGTAAATGGGAGGAGGTTAAAAAACGAAAGCACGTAAGTGAAGGACAGAGAGAGGAGACGTGAACAGAATCATGACACCAGTTTCCTTTGGTTGTCTCTTTCACAAACATACATTATACTTAATAAAGCATTTTGATCGTTTACATTTCTTAATATTATGTATTAAACAGAATTGCGTTGCTAGGCAACAGCATGGGTCCATTCTTACTTCCTGTCAGCTGATGCATTCGCTGACATCAGCAAATGGAACCTTCAGATTGATGACATCATCTTTGCCTTGATGCTTTAGAAGTTTGCAGGTCTCAGCTGTGACGGTGAATTCATCAGAGCATCAGAGCATCAGTCAGAAGGCAGAAGGAACTGTTCCAGCTAGTGTCAGATCATTGCAGAAATAGGTTTTGTAGCAAGCTAACATTAGGTAGACTTGCACGTCTATTTTAACGAGATAATCTAAGTGAACTCCATTTTTGTGGCTTTAATTCAGTTGAACAATTATATTCAGTTTGCTTAACAACAGGTCATTTCATCACCGCAGTAGAGATGGAGATGAACAATAGAGATGAGATGGAAGTCAAGCTCGAGATTCTGCAAAAAGAAAATCAGGAAATCAAGTTGTTGCTGGAGCAGGAAAGGACTTTAAGGAATAAGCTTGAGATTGAAGGCGCTAAGAAGAAAGCATATACAGAGAATGCAGCTGAGCTATCTGAGCAAAATTTGAACGTGAAAGCCCAGGAAATTGAGCACAACGTCTTGCGCGTCAACAATGAGGACCTGAACATGAAATACGGAATGCTCCAGAGGTCACACAAGAAGGTCGAAGCAGAGATGGCTGCCTTGAGAAAGGCAAACGCAGGACTCAAACAACTGAAAGAATCCTGTGTTGAGGAGAACGCTGTAGAGATGGCTTCTTTGCGTGAGAGAAACCAGGAACTCCAACAACAGAAGGAGCGCTGTGTGGTGGAGAAGGATGCAGCAATAGCTGCCTTGCTGAAGGAAAACAAAACACTGAAACAAGAGAAAGAGTGTTGTGTTGAGGAGAAAGATGCAAAGACGGACGCCTTGCAAAAGACTAACCAAGAACTCAAACAAAAGGAGCGTTGTCTTGAGGAGAAATCTGTAGAGATAGCTGCTTTGCGTGAGAGAAACCAGGAACTCCATTTACAAAAGGAACGTTATGTTGAGAAGAAAACTGTCAAGATAGCTGCTTTGCGTGAGAGAATCCAGGAACTCCTACAACAGAAGGAGCGCTGTGTGGTGGAGAAGGATGCAGCAATAGCTGCCTTGCTGAAGGAAAACAAAACACTCAAACAACAAAAGGAGCGTTGTCTTGAGGAGAAATTTGTAGAGATGGCTGCTTTGTGTGAGAGAAACCAGGAACTCCATTTACAAAAGGAACGTTATGTTGAGAAGAAAACTGTCAAGATAGCTGCTTTGCGTGAGAGAATCCAGGAACTCCTACAACAGAAGGAGCGCTGTGTGGTGGAGAAGGATGCAGCAATAGCTGCCTTGCTGAAGGAAAACAAAACACTCAAACAACAAAAGGAGCGTTGTCTTGAGGAGAAATCTGTAGAGATGGCTGCTTTGTGTGAGAGAAACCAGGAACTCCATTTACAAAAGGAACGTTATGTTGAGAAGAAAACTGTCAAGATAGCTGCTTTGTGTGAGAGAAACCAGGAACTCCATTTACAAAAGGAACGTTATGTTGAGGAGAAAACTGTCAAGATAGCTGCTTTGTGTGAGAGAAACCAGGAACTCCATTTACAAAAGGAACGTTATGTTGAGGAGAAAACTGTCAAGATAGCTGCTTTACGTGAGAGAAACCAGGAACTCAAACAACTGAAGGAGCATTGTGTTGAGGAGGAGGCAAAGATGGCCGCCTTGCTGAAGGAAAACCAAACACTGAAACAAGAGAAGGAACGTTCTGTTGAGGAGAAGGTGGACAAGAAGGAAAATGAGGTGAAGGTGGAACCAGGAGTGAGGCACGATGTGAAAATGAATGCCCTGGAAATTGAGCAGAAAGTTTTGCGCGGAAACTATGAGGAACTGAACATGAAATATGAAAAGCTCCTCAAGATGCACGAGAAGGACAAAGCAGAGATGGCCACCTTGCAAAAGGCAAACCAGGAATTCGAACAACAAAAGGAACGCTGTGTTGAGGAGAAGGATGCAGAGATAGCTGCCTTGCAAAAGACAAACCAGGAACTCAAACAAGAGAAGTTGCGTTGTGTGGAGGTGAAAAATGCAGAGATAGTAGTTTTGCATGAGAGAAACCACGAACTGGAAGAACAGAAGGAACGCTTTGTTGAGGAGAAGGATGCAGAGATGGCCACTTTGCATGAGAGAAATCACGAACTGGAACAACAGAAGGAACGTTTTGTTGAGGAGAAGGATGCAGAGATAGTCACTTTGCATGAGAGAAATCACGAACTGGAACAACAGAAGGAACGTTTTGTTGAGGAGAAGGATGCAGAGATAGTCACTTTGCATGAGAGAAATCACGAACTGGAACAACAGAAGGAACGCTTTTTTGATGAGAAGGATTCAGAGATAATGACTTTGCTTGAGAGAATCCGTGAACTCCAACAAGTGAAAGAACGTTGTGTTCAGGAGATAGCCGCCTTGAAAACACCACGGTGGAGAAGATTCATTAATTTCCTTTCTAGTATCGTCCCAGATGTCCCCGACGACTACGAAGAAGGCAGCCTTGACAGTCAAACTTTAGAAAATATGATAAACAACAACAGAAATTAGTAAGACATAAAAACATTTCCAGAACAGACTAAAGCTCAAAATGAGTGAGCAATAACATATAATAACATTCAGTCAGGATATATATTTAAACAGTTAACATTTATTAGATCAATTTATTAAACATCAACAAAGGTTCCAGAAGATACTTAAGCGGCTAGAGTATCGTTAGTATAGTATAGTAGTAGTAATAGTAGTAGTAGTAGTAATATTATAGTTTTTTTTAGGCTAGAGTCTAGCCTCTAGGGGCAAAACAATTACCTTCATTTTAAAATTCCTTCGCTTCTAGCACTCCTAAAAAACAGGAAAAGGGTAGCAAAATAAAGATCTGGTTAAATTTAAAAGGTCACCCAGAACATACTGTAGGCGATTTCAAGCCATTACAGTTAAAAAAAAACCTGATCCATTACGCATACAAATAAATCCAGTAGAGACTTAAGCGGCTAGAGTATCGTTAGTATAGTATAGTAGTATACCCTAGATAACAACCTGTCCTTCACTGCAAACATAGCTGCCACAACCCGTTGCTGCAGATACACGCTTTACAACATCAGGAGGATACGTCCCTAGCTGACACAGAAAGCGACGCAGGTTCTGGTCCAGGCTCTCGTCATCTCACGCCTAGACTACTGCAACTCCCTCCTGGCTGGTCTACCTGCATGTGCCATCCGACCTCTGCAGCTCATCCAGAATGCAGCGGCTCGTCTGGTCTTCAACCTTCCTACATTTTCCCACACCACTCCGCTCCTCCGCTCCCTTCACTGGCTTCCGGTAACTCCTAGAATCCACTTCAAGACACTGGTACTTGCTTACCATGCTGCGAATGGATCTGGCCCTTCGTACATCCAGGACATGGTTAAACCGTACACGCCAGCGCGTGCACTACGCTCTGCATCAGCCAAACGACTCGCTGCGCCCTCGCTGCGAGGGGGACCCAAGTTCCCATCGGCAAAAACACGTGGGTTTGCTGTCCTGGCTCCAGGATGGTGGAATGAGCTCCCCATTGACATCAGGATAGCAGATAGCTTGCACATCTTCCGGCGCAGACTGAAAACTCATCTCTTTCGACTCCACTTCGAGCGATAGAACTATTAACAAAGCACTTATATACTAATAAAGGACTGGCTTATCTAAAGCCAGTTGAGTAGCACTTGAAATGTTTTGGCTCTATGAAACCTGATGTACTTATATGATTCTGTTTTCTTCAAGGTTGTGTCTTCCTGGTCGAATGTGTAAGTCGCTTTGGATAAAAGCGTCAGCTAAATGCAATGTAATGTAATGTAGTAGTAATAGTAGTAGTAGTAGTAGTAATATTATAGTTTTTTTTAGGCTAGAGTCTAGCCTCTAGGGGCAAAACAATTACCTTCATTTTAAAATTCCTTCGCTTCTAGCACTCCTAAAAAACAGGAAAAGGTTAGCAAAATAAAGATCTGGTTAAATTTAAAAGGTCACCCAGAACATACTGTAGGCGATTTCAAGCCATTACAGTTAAAAAAAAAAACCCTGATCCATTACGCATACAAATAAATCCAGTAGACACTTAAGCGGCTAGAGTATTGTTAGTATAGTAGTAGTAATAGTAGTAGTAGTAGTAGTAGTAGTAATAGTATAGATTTTTTTAGGCTAAAGTCTAGCCTCTAGGGGCAAAACAATTACCTTCATTTTAAAATTCCTTCGCTTCTAGCACTCCTAAAAAACAGGAAAAGGGTAGCAAAATAAAGATCTGGTTAAATTTAAAAGGTCACCCAGAACATACTGTAGGCGATTTCAAGCCATTACAGTTAAAAAAAAACCTGATCCATTACGCATACAAATAAATCCAGTAGAGACTTAAACTCACAGTGATTGTGCAGTATTGCCCTCTAGAGAAGAACAACATCTAGTTAGATTCAGTCTTTACATCCATTACAAAATGTCATCTGTGTAAGCCGTAGTACTGTAAAAAGCACGACCAATCATCTGAGCCGGCCCGGCTAAAATAACTGGATGGCCTACCTGCCTGTCAACCATCCATCTGTGCACAAACTTATCTTGTGCCCTCATTGGTCATGTGCGCGTTCGTGTGTGTTGGAGGAGGGGCTCTGTAAGGAAGTGGCAGATTTTTTCCGGTGTCAGTACCAGATATGTTCGGGTGTATTTCCGTCGCATCCGTCATCCGTCATATGACGGAAGTACGGCAACTCAAGAGGGCCAACATACACGGTCAAATTCCGAACATTTAAACATAGCCGACACTTCATTCTTTACTTTGTCCGTTATTATATGTAGAAGATTATACTTTTTCTCCGTCATGTTGTTTCCATAGCAACAACTTCAAACAGGCATAGCCGACACTTCATTCTTTACTTTGTCCGTTATTATATGTAGAAGATATACATTTTTTCTCCGTCATGTTGTTTCCATAGCAACAACTTCAAACAATAACAACTAACCGCTAGCCGCAAAGCTAGCATCACAGCCACTGCTCCGTTTTCGGAGACTTTGCACACGTTTTTCACAAACATTTTCACACGCTAGGAGTACTTCCACTAGCTTCGTCTTGATCTGTAGATGTGATTTGATGTGTCGTGTGTCCCCCAACTCCTCTCCAAAGTTCAGATATTTAATAAAATACTCCTGAGTTTCCTGAATTTTCACGCCCAATGCCAAGCACTAGGCCCTGGGTAAATTAAGAGGCTGATCTCGGGCACTTTTGTCCACTTTCCCTGGTGGTCGAAACTCAAGCCAGACATCCCTGGAATCGTCTCAGAGAGTAGATAATCAGTGGGGCCTTGTTTTTACTGAATGATGTGTTTTTTATGGGGAATTCAAATATGAGCTTATTTTTAGGATTTTCGGAGACTTTGCACACGTTTTCACAAACATTTTCACGCTAGGAGTATGGGAGTACTTCCATTCGCTTCGCCTTGATCTGTAGATGTGATTTGATGTGTCGTGTGTCTCCCAACTCCTCTCCAAAGTTCAGATACTATATACAAATACTAAAAGGTAAATAAAACATTAAACATAATGACAAAATAACAACCTGAAATATATGTATTCTATCTACACATTTCGTAATTATCTAATCTAGTGGCCTTATAAAAGTGTTGGCTAAAGTAACGCAGAATATATATATTTTTTAATTGTAAATAATTAGAAACATTATTTATGTGCACAAGTACATGGGACCCCACCATAGCACCCCACACATAACAAGCTGTCCCGAGTTCCTCCGGCTGCAGTTCCGCAGACGGCCGGTGTGTGGCAGCAGAGCGCTGGGAGCAGAGGGAGGTGAGTATATGACGGATATGACGGATGACGGATGCGACGGAAATACACCCGAACATATCTGGTAGCCCGAACATATCTGGTACTGACACCGGCTGTGTATTTTCAAATTCTAGCGCATTCTAGCTGGTTTCTCCAAAATTACCTACCCCACCATTAACAGCTATTAGATCTGGTTAAAAAAAAAAAAGATTCGTTAAATATAGAAATAGTTTCCAGAAGAGTCTCAGTGTGATGTGCAGTTTTAGCCACTAGGGGCAAAAAAAATAACCTTAATTAAAAAAAACTAAAACAATTCCTTCGCTTCTATCACCCCTAAATAACAGGAACATTTCAGGATATATATTTAAACAGTTAACATTTATTAGATCTGTTTAAACATTAACCTGTTAAGCAACATTTTCACAAAACTGTGTCTCAGGGCTTCTTAACATTTGACAACCTATTAATGTGTCATACCCACTTAACGGGAAGACACTCAGCTAACTGACGATATGAACCATTTCTACCGAAACAAAACACAACTCTAACACCAAGCGTATGAATTAGCACTAAGCGAAAGAGTGCTAACGCACTTAACTCACGGTAGAAATATGTTATACTTCATCGAATCTGCACAAACATATCATAAGCTGAGATTCCACAGATTCCAATGATATAAGTATCATCACTGTGTATGAGAGCTTCCGGTTTTGGACATGCTGGCTGCGCATCACTCTCATTCACCAATGGTAATGTTTAGATGGATTTAGGAACTTCCTCTCGATTCTATTGGCTCTAACGGTTCAAAAGAGGTGTCAATCACCAACATCGACCAATGGGTTCCAGAGATATGGCAAATACACCCAAATGACCCCATACTGTAGGTGGGTTTTCTTTTTCTAAATCTCTCTAAAAAGGTCAAATTTCACTTGTTTTGCATCAATCTTGATAAAGGGTACTTATTATATGTTATAGTCTGGATTCCTAAAGCTTTTTGTCTCCAATCCCATAATTCAAGGGTGGTTTTCACCCCCTTCTACCTCACACAATTACTGCAACTCCGCACACCCCCGAAGCACAACACCCGGTCAGCTACAAGCATCCTGTTAAGCCCCTGTCACACTGTCCCGAAATGTACACCCGAGGGACAGACGAATATTGAATTGTGAATTTCGCACGAAGATGGCCCCGAACCACACACAAAGGCAACATTTACATTACATTTAAGACATACAACTGCAACGAAAGTAACACAAACAATTAGGGTTAACAATTATGTCTGTGTGCGAGAGAGAGAGAGAGAGAGAGAGAGAGAGAGAGAGAGAGAGAGAGAGAGAGAGAGAGAGAGAGAGAGAGAGAGAGAGAGAGAGAGAGAGAGAGAGAGAGAGAGAGAGAGATGCAGAGGCCCCACCCCCGCACGCAGATGAGAGAGAGAGAGAGAGAGAGATCTCTTTTCAAATATATTGAAAGTTAGAAACGGAGATGGTTGGATAAAATGTGCAAGATAACGTTTATGTAGCATTTCTTTATTGTCGAAATGATGACATTAATAATGGGATCAAATCAACAGTAGGACAGTTTAGCGAGAGCGCGTATGTTTTGGATTAGACCAACCGGCTAACTCAAACATATCCAGGTTAGGTTTAACCAGCTTCGTAGTACAGGCCTCTGGTCGTCTTAACTGTGTTAACCTGTGTTATATGTAAATGAGCTGTGCGGTTGCCCTGACGTGATTGGCTGCCATCTCCTGGTCCGCCTCCCAAAGATTGTGATTGGAGCACGCCGGGCTTGACGCCCTCCAATCGCAGTGCACAGCCGGCGCACACCTGCTGGAGATGACTACAAAGCCTGTGACTGACGATCACTCAAGAGGCTCTGGCTGCGTCTCAGTTCGACTATTTTCATTTCCTCGGTCCTCTGTATCACCGGAAGTTGATTTGTCTGCGCCATCTTGAGTAGCGTCCCATGGCTCTTATTTCTGGCGGAGGAGCGACAATGGAGGAGCGATAACCGAGGAACCACCAGTCCATCCTTTGATGAAATCCTCAGATACTCGCTCCGCCCCCTTACTGTGTATCGCTCACTGATTGGACGATGCAGCGCATGCACTGATCTGATGCTTCTTGACATGAGAGCAGTTTCCCAGCGGAGTGAAGAAAATACATTAAACTCACGAGAGTCACTCCTCAGTCTATACTGTGTTTTGTTTAAATTCATGTATCATTTAGTTACAAATATGTGATATATCTGAACAACAAAGTGGTCAAAAATCATTTTATTCATTTATTGGAAACACTTTCATGATCGCTTTTTTCGTTTTACATTTTCATTTATTTTCATTTCCATTCAGTCAGTCATTAAGTGCTATTAAAATGTTAATGTGCTACATATCCACACAAACAAACAAAGTGTGCAATCCAATTAATGTTAATCTAACTGGGTTTTGATAGATAATATATCTCTTTTTCTTCTCTCAATTATTTTATTTATATTGTGCACTCTAATCAAACTATTGTTCGTTTATACATTTTAAGAATGGCGTTTATCTTTTTTGAGAATGAGTTCTTATTTTATTTATTGGGGTCTACAACAGATGATACAAATGTTTGTGTCGGTAAATGTGTGGCGGGGGTGTTTGTGAAAAATAACGGGGACAGAGCTGGCTGCTGTCAGACGAACAGCTGTGCAGCGTCATCACAAACGGACGTCGCTTCACGTGATGCTCCGGAGGAAAGGACGTCCTATTGCTCTTAAAGCTCATTTCCCTGCTTCTCGTGGTTTCCTTGCGTCTCTCCATGCTTCCCTGGTGGAAGAGACTAAACGCAGGAAAACGACGCAAGGATTCAATTTAATCGACCTGAGATGCAGCCTCTGACACGTGGACAGACGCCTCTCGCTACTTGGTCCTTAGCAGCGACGTGCAGTCAGGGGAGGCAGGGGAGGCAGAGCCTCACCTGTCATACTCCAATGTAATGGAAAAACAACTAAAGAAAAACGAAATAGTAATAATAATAAATTGTCTCCACTGATCTGTGTTGTAAATGTGATTTATGTATGATTCCAATCGCTTTTTATAGTCATAATCAGCAAATTTGCCGAGCTCCGCTACAACTACGGGTAGCGATGAGAAGTGAGGCAGGGACGAGCTCTGCCTCTCGTAAGCCCACAGTAACTGGCTGGAGCGCGGGCACTAATTTAACGCGGGCACTTATTTTGTGAGCGCGCTCAAGCCAGTTACTGTGAGGTAAGGTGAGGCATAGATGAGCTCTGCCTCACCTCAGAATGCGTCACCCCACAGAAACTGTCTGGAAAGCAGGCCCTAAGCGCATGCCTGCACCATCTCACTGTCACCAATGTAATGTTTGTAGATCCCTTTATTACATTTATCCTCGCCATCCATAGTCTCTAAATAACTTATTTCACGTATATATGATATTTAGGCTCGCTGGTCTCATCGTACAACGGCAATAAAAAAAGCACCAGGGGAGGCAGCCATAACCTCTGCCGCACTGAAGGGGGCGCAAGTGAGCCCACAGGTTCTTGTTGCTACTGTTATTCTACGCAGAGACGGTGCACAAACAACAAACTAGACTTTCGAAACTAGAGGAAGATAAGGAGGACTTTTACAAAAAAGTAATAGAGATTGTTGTCCAGATGGAAAGCATGGACTTCATCTTCAAGTCAAGGTAAGACCACATTTGTAATGCAAATGGGATCTTACTAAGAAAGAACAATCCAATATTTAGATTTTGGGTATCCTTTTGTTGAACGGTCTGTTTAAAATGAATCGAAGCATCAGACTAAAAAAGCTTTTGAAAATAACCGACTATTTCGATTAAGGTCAAAATATAATATTTGTAAATCTGACGCTGAAAGAGTCAGTGCCTCACCAGCCATGAACCTCACCGCACGTCACTGGTCCTTAGATCTGTTAACTGTGGTCAAACTCGTGTGCCCATCTCCGTGTGATTTTGTGTATTAGTAGTGTCTATAGTAGTTTATAGTGTAGAGTAGCTTAGTGTTTAGAGTAGCTTAGGATTTTGTGACTGTTGCCTTTAGTTTAGCTGTGTTTTTGTACAGAATCATTTTGTTAGTTGTACCACTTTTAAAGTGAGGTTTTGTTTCGTTCCTTATTTAGTGTATTAGTATTTGTTTTCCCTGTATGCAATTAGACTCATTTTTTAGAGTCCTCCTTTTGTTTGGTTATTTATCAACCTGTGCCCTTTTGGCCTTTTTGTTTGTTCCAGGCTGCATGCCTGCCACTTTGTTTACCCTGCTATTTAAAATAAACCCTTTATAATTATACCAATTTCAACTGGTGTGTGTTGTTTTCCTCTACCCCTAGAGGGGGACGTAACAGCATTGATGCTCAATATAAGATGTGTTTGTTTATATCCAAAAATATGCACTTTTTCCCTTCTTCTTTAGTAAATACCAAATTTTCTTCCATTAAATAAAAGTGTTTTGCTGCTTTATAATCACTATAAATTGAACTATTTGAATACTTCAGACTTCTAGGAACTGTCTCAATGATAAGAACATCATTATTAACAAGAACAGGTAAAAAATGACACATTTCTGTCATGATCGTGGGAAACAATAGGCTTGTTTGAGACAAGCGAGACCTGCGCAGTTGCGATCAACGTCTTGCTAGTGCGTTGCATGATGGTTAGTCATTTTGTCCGACTTGCTCTGGAGGCTCGCCTACATGAGACGTTGAAATCTCGCGGGACAAAGACGCCCGCAGCCTTGAGAGCGAGGCGGCGCAGTTCCTCTCCACGGGCTGCGCAAGCGAAATGCTATTAGGAAGCTGCAGCTGATTCAGAACGCCGCTGCTCGAGTCCTCACTAACACTAAGAAAGTGGATCACATCACTCCTGTTCTGAAGTCTTTACACTGGCTTCCTGTGTGTCTAAGAATAGATTTCAAAATACTGCTGCTGGTTTATAAAGCACTGAATGGTTTAGGCACAAAATACATTTCTGACCTCCTGCTAAATTATGAACCATCCAGATCTCTCAGGTCTTCAGGGACTGGTCAGCTTTCTGTCCCCAGAGTCAGAACTAAACACGGTAAAGCAGCGTTCAGTTATTATGCTCCAAATATCTGGAACAAACTCCCAGAAACCTGCAGGTCCGCTGCAACTCTGACTACTTTTAAATCCAGGCTAAAGACTTTTCTTTTTGTCGCTGCTTTTAATTGAACTATTCATATCTTAAACTGCACTGTAACTTTTATCCATGTATTTTTTCTTTTAATGTTTATTTGATTAGCTTTTCTTTTTAATGACTGATTTTAAATGCCATTTTCTTAATGTCTTTCATTTTTTGTAAAGCACTTTGAATAGCCTTGTGTTGAAAAGTGCTATATAAATAAACTTGCCTTGCCTTGCCTTGATGGGAAACGACTCGCTGGTATCTCGAGCTGAGCGCTCATTGGTGGTTTTTACCCCGTGCTGCTGATGAAACTGGGGTTACGTACTGTAACCCAGCTTCTATGAGTATAGGTGCAGCCCTCTAAGGCTATCGCTATTGGGTAATCCCACTGCACGTGCGCAGCACTGACAGACTTAATCCACGCCCACCTAGGGCCCCACCTACGGACTCACTTCCGTATAAATAGGAAGTAGTCCCTACAATCTGCTCCCACACAAACAGCTTTTCTTCAGCTATTCGCGGAGCCAGTGGGGCCCGAACCTTAGAGGGCTGCGCCTATACTCATAGAAGCTGGGTTACAGTACGTAACCCCAGTTATATTTCGTATAAGGCTTTGCCCTCTAAGGCTATCGCTATTGGGTTAAGGGCGAAGCAGGATGTAGTCCACGCCCCACTGGTCCGTCCGTTACCAGAAGCACAGAAACACAGCTACTCAATTAATAACCCATGTCCATTTCGCCATGCGTAAATGGAGCATAACATTCCCAGGGAATATAGCATTTAAAAAATGAATATTCTCCATCAGGGAACGAAGGTAGGCTAGGCTACCTGTAAAAAGTAGAGACCAAAGTCACTTGTTAAACGATCAAAGAGGGGGAAAAGGGCAGCTCTCTAAATGCCCCGACATTACTCACTCTGACAGGACACTCAGTACTGAGTGTGTCAGAGAGGAATGGGAGACATCCCTCAAAATAAACACGAATAAAAGAACAGGGGGAAGGCCAAGATGCAGCAGTGCAAATGTCTTCCACTGTCATTCCTCCGTGCAACGCCGTGGAGGAGGAAATTCCTCTGGTGCCGTGCGCTTTGATGCCTCACACAGCCCGTGTGACAGGCGCAGTGCCGACAGAGGCTGCCCTATTGAGCGCTTTCTGTAATGCACAAACAGACGAGCTGCGTAAAGCAGCCGTGCGTGCAATATAGCATGACAGCGCGCGCACGGGACGGAGGAGATGAGACGTGGCTTCCTCCTCTGATGTGTGAGGAGGAGGAAAGAAGCCATCCAAAGGTATCACTCTCGATCTAAAAAGAGCTTGTGATCACCTTTGGCATAAAAGCCGGGTTAGGACGCAAAACAGCTGAGCTGCCATCTCCTTGGATCTGGAGACACGGGAGCCACAGAGAGAGCAGACCAATCACTCACCCTTTTAGCTGATGTCAGAGCCAGGAGCAGAGCTACTTTGGCTGACAAGAACTTCAGGGGAACCTGATCTAAAGGTTCAAATGGAGCTTTACTCAGTGCGCGTAACACTAAAGAAGAAGAGAATACCGCCTATACGGCAGAGCCGAGATGGCGGATAGTGTCGGCCCGGCAGCCGAACCTATAGGCTCAGCTGCCGGGCCAACACCGGGCCCCGAGGGAGGATGGGGCCGGGGGAACCACATGGTGATCCGTGAATGGAGGGGAAGGAGTCGCCTGACTGCTGCCCGCCACTCGGATCCAATAATCAAGATCCAATAATAATAATAGCCTAATATACTATAATAATAAGCTTGGTCCAGAGAGTAGGACTCCTGGACTAGCCAATCATCCCAGGCCGCAGCCGCGAGAGCGTTCGCTTTCCGCTGTCTGTGGGCCAGAGGAAGACGGACACAATGAGTGCACGACACCTGGGGATTGAGAGCCGCGTTTGCGTGCTCCAATCCCCGGCAGGACTCACCTGTATCGTCTATGTAAAGCCGCTTCCTCCCTGGAGCGAGCCAGCCACAGCCGGTCGTAATTCATATGTCGGCTAACACCGAGCCCCGCCCTGTCTCCCCCGTCCGGAGGAGAGGGAGGATGGGGCCAGGGGGAAATGTTTGCTTTCTAGTAAACAGCTCTGAAAAGAGCTTGTGCCTGCAGTGCTTCTGCAACGGAGTGCTGAAGAAAAGTGGGAGCAGATTGTAGGGACTACTTCCTATTTATACGGAAGTGAGTCCGTAGGTGGGGCCCATAGGTGGGCGTGGATTAAGTCTGTCAGTGCTGCACACGTGCAGTGGGATTACCCAATAGCGATAGCCTTAGAGGGCGAAGCCTCATACGAAATAGAACTATCCAATTGGCTCGGCAAAAGTTTGTTGTTGTTTTGTGTCAGTTTTACGTCGCCACACCCATTCCCATTTTTCATCATTGTTCCACAATGTTTATCATCATGAAATTAATATCTATATATGTTATACTATACTTGCACTGCTTACCGTTTTCATACTTTATATATCTTAGCATATTCATACACACTGTTCATACTGCTCACAGGCTGATATCTAGTGTATTCATACCCCTCACTGTTTATTCATCATTCAATTCATTCTATATTTTATTCTGTCTATTGTGTACATTACTTTTCACTTCACTGCTTGTTGCACCTGGTTAGAAGCTAAACTGCATTTTGTTGTCTCAGTACCTGTAATATGTGCAATAACAATAAAGTTGAATCTAATCTTGAGCAGGAACAAATGTATTTACTTAGTACATATCTGACATTAACGATTAAACACATGTGTGCATTCTTTATAAATGCAAACCGAGTCAAGCCGACTCCGGAGGTGGCGGTATGCACCTCAAAGTTGTTTGCAATCCGCCAAAAAACCGAGAGAAGAAGAAGAAGACGAAGCCGACTCCGAGCTATCCGACTTCAGGCGAGCTTTTTGAGACCTCTCCCGGCTGCGATCGGCTATTCTCGTCTACTTTCGAGGCGAGCCGCAACGCATCTCAAACAAGCCTACTGCGTCTCACACAGAAACCGGAAGTGAAAAAATACCAGAAAATTGACCAAATGTTTTAGATGTTAGTCTTTTTGGCGGTTGTTGACAAGAATTAAATAATTTCAGCTTTCTGAATAGATTGTCAGACACCTAAAGCGAGAGAAAGTGCACACGAACAGACGCAAGTCAACTGAAATTAGGTTATTATGGAGTGGTGCAGGAATGAGCATTTTTCCAACTTCCTGTTCGCTCGTCTAGATGTTTTTTTAAATGCGTTTGAATGAAAGATTAGCCGCCTTTAGCTTAGCATTGGGGATGTTAAGTCATGTAAATATGCTGTAGTTCCTTTGTAGTGTCTATCCTGCTGAACAAAACCTTTACGTATCATAATGGTTGAGATGAAAGGAACCAGTCCACCTCCACTACGAATGAGCGAGGAGCGACTTTCTGGAGGCATTGACCCAGTTGCCAACGGCCTGTGCGATCTCCTGGAAGAGGCCTCATCCTTATGTGTTCCCCAACATTCAGTTCTGGTAAGTCCCTTGCCGATATGTCGTAGGCGGATTTTGCAAGCCGCCGTTTCAACCGCAGCTTCTCCGTCACTCCAGTCACTAACCACGGTTGCAGCAAGCTGTCCGCAACCGGCAGCGAAGTCTTTAGCCTTCATGACATTAAGCGTTGGGCTGGACTGCTGTCAAACCCTTCTGTGGGCGTGTTGCGCCAATGGAGAATGGCCTGCCATTTATCTGTGCCATCCAACTTTGCCCGCTTGCAGAGTGATTTCACTATCTTGACAGCTGACTCAGCTTTGCTGTTTGATTTTGGATATCTGGGTGAGGATGTGACATGGTTAAATCCCCACTTTGCAGCAAACTTCCTGAACTGTTCACAGGCAAACTGTGGGCCATTATCTGTGAGCACTTTGTCTGGCTGTCCGTAGCGTGCAAATTGAGATTTACAGCGTGTGATGAGAGTGTCAGCTGATAGATCCGGCAGAAGATCAATCTCCCAGAAGTCTGAATAGTGGTCCACTAGGACGATGAAATCTTGGCCAGCGTAAGAGAAGATATCCATACTCACTGTTTGCCATGGACGTGTTGGGATATCATGCAACATTTCCCCAGGGATGGCATGTATGTGTGATAGTACAGCTTTAGCCTTGTTCTGGTCGGCTGTAAGGCTGTCTTTGGTGACAGTTTCTCTTTAAACTGGCGGCCCATAACATTGCAAGTGGCCCCTGTATCTAGCTGGCATAGCTGTCTTTTCTTATTCAGGTGTAGGTGCACAAACCATTTGCGTCCAGGTGCTTTCACATTCCCCACATATTCAGTGACATTGTATAGGTTTTTACGTGTATCTGAGTCCCCTTCAGTTTGCTGGACATCGTCAACAGCATTAACTTTTCTTGTTTTCTCTGCTCTGCTGCTGGCCTGACATACTTTTGCAAAGTGATTTGAAACGCCACATGCTCGGCAGGTCTTACCATAGGCTGGGCACTGCTCTCTGCCCCGTTTGTGTCCATTTCCACAGTATTTGCAGGTCCACTGTTGCTCTCTCTCAGCCGCTGTGTTTCTTTCCGCTGTTTTCCACTGTATTTTGCGTCGTCCGCCTTGCCTGTCCACCATAGCATTAATACTGTCCGCCTGTGCCTGCGGGCTCTCAATAAGCCTCATGCGTGACTCCGTCAATTCTGCAAGGCGGCAAATCTCCACAGCTGTTGGCAGCGTTAGGTCCCGTTCACGCCGCAGTCTCCGTCTGGTGCTCTCGCTGGCAATACCGAGGCCCTTTCTCATTTCTCTAACTCCCCTCCTCGACTCCTATCCTCGATACTTAGTCCCGCCCACAGGAGATGCGAGCCGAGGAGCCGAGGAAAGGAAGCAGCAGGCGGTTAGAGAAATGAGAACTCCTCTCCTCTGAGCGCTCATTTTAAAGAGACGTCCATTAATGATGACAGGAGGCACAGCAGCCCTCTGTCTGATGGACAGATGTGTTCATGACGACTTATATATTTACTTTGATTCATTCACAGTGCGGTATAATGAGACAATAACAGGCTACAGATGCGGACACACACCCTCTGCCCTCTCTGGTCGCTACAATGAGGAATATAAATTACGGGCCGAACGTTTTATTTACAAGTATTAAAAGTAAGCAGAGGACACCAAACCAACTGAGACCTGTCTGTCCGCTGCATCTACGCACACACTGTACCACACACACCTACACCACACACACGCATGTATTCTTTCACACACACATACGGGTTTTGGGCCGAGTACTTCCGGTATCCGCCATTTCACGCTCGGTAAAACCAGAATATCATAGTCTATTGCCTTAATCAATATAGTCAACTCTAAAATACCACATATATGCATTGGCATGATAATATTATTGTGACAAGTGGGGTATTCACCTGGTGTTTCCAGAAGATAGACGTAGATGCTGCCAAAATCGACCGAAGGCCACTTTCGAGAGTCGTTTTTCCATACATCTGCAGGCAGTCTGTAAGGGCAATCGGACAACCCACACAGCTCTAGTTTACGCTGGTAACGACCTAGAGCACACCCCTCAAGTCCAGAGATGTAATCCGAAGACATGCAGCGATTTCTTCGGTCGTTAATTCAGAAAAAAAACCTAGTGCGCTCTGCCTGGATACGTTAGCTAGCTGTTTATATTAGCACCTCCAGGATATTAGCACCTCCAGGAAAATGGCGTATTTATATATATATATATGGCGCGCGTTGGTGTGGGTAGCTTGTGACGTCACTGTGTGTGAAAGAATACAGTTCCTAAAACAGGCTACAGCCGTTGTGTATTTTATTATGTGAAGCACTAAATGGTTTTAGAAAAATATCGACTCTTTGTAGATATACTAAACTAAAGCAAATAAAAAGAGTAGGCATGTTATACTGAGTGATATATATTATACACACTGCTCTGCTTTCTGCACGGACCTCACAGCTGTTCTCTCTAGAGGCTTCTCAATACTCAAATTTCCCCTCCTCGACTCCTCAGTCCTCGGTCCTCCGGTAGTGACCCGGAAATGAATTTCAGCGCGCCATTTTGAAGGACATCTCATTTCTCTAAATGCACACCGAGGACCGAGGATCGAGCGTCGAGGAGGCTCTCTGGAGGAGCTCTAACCGACGATACACTGATGGTTCCTCCACGGCTCCTCCACGGATGCATTTCCGGGAACGGTGGAGGCGTGACGCACGGCCGGACTTATCTCAGCCAATGACAGCTCTGCATGCATCCCCTGGATATTATTTTAGAAACTGCTTTCATCGCATCGCGATGTTCCCAGAGAGAACAGCTGTAAGGTCCATGCAGAAAGCAGAGCAGTGTGTATAATATATATCACTCAGTATAACAGGCCTACTCTCTTTATTTGCTTTAGTTTAGTAGATATCTACAAACAAAGAGTCGATATTTTTCTAAGACCATTTAGTGCTTCACATAATAAAATACACAACGGCTTATGCTTTAGGAGCTGTAGGTGTGTGTGGTACAGTGTGTAGGTGTGTGTTGTACAGTGCGTAAATGCGGCGGACAGACGGGTCTCAGTTGGTTTGGTGTCCTCTGCTTACTTTTAATAGGGCTACTTGTAAATACAGCTTTTGGCCCGTAATTTCAATTCCCCATTTCAGCGACCAGAGAGAGGGAGGGGGGGGGGGGATATATCCAGTCTCTGATTGTGTTACGTTATTATGAGAGTGCTCTCATACTTTAAATTGTATATATTTATATACATATATTTGTGTGTGTGTGTCCGCATCTGTAGCCTGTTATTGTCTCATTATACCGCACTCTCAATGAATTCAAAGTAAATATGTGGGGGAACAATGTTCAGCTGATCTAACAGAGATACAGCGCTATGACAAAACACTCGACAGCTGATGCAGCTGTTGCCACGTAATAATGAACGGACGTCTCTTTAAAATGACCGCTCAGAGGAGAGGAGTTCTTATTTCTTTAAACGTCTGCTGCTTCCCCTCCTCTCTCCTCGGTCCCCCTCCTCGGTCCTCCGCTCGCATCTCCTGTGGGCGGGTATAAGTCTCGAGGAGGGGAACCGAGGAGGGGAGTCGAGGAGGGGAAATTTGAGTATTGAGAAGCCTCTTCTGTAAACATCGCGTCGCGATGAAAGCAGTTAATACAATAATATCCAGGGGATGCATGCAGAGATGTCATTAATGAGATAAGTCCGGCCGTGCGTCACGACTCTTTGACACATCTCTGTTGCCGGAAATGCATCCACGAAGGAGCCGTGGAGGACCGTGGAGGACCCATCAGTGTATCCTCGGTTAGAGCTCTTCCAGAGAGCCTCCTCGACGCTCGATCCTTGAAGTGCATTTAGATAAATGAGATGTCCTTCAACATGGCGCGCTGAAATTCATTTCCGGGTCACTACCGGAGGACCGAGGAGTCGAGGAGGGGGATTTGATGAAATGAGAAAGGGCCCGAGTACCAGCCTGTCCCTAATCAGTTCATCTTTTAGGTCACGGTACTCACATGATGATGCTTTTTCCCTCAGCTTTGTTATAAAGCTATCGATCGGCTCGTCCGGTCCTTGTTTGCAGCATCCGAACGTGTATCTCTCATGATAAATCACATTTTTTGCCGGCTTGAAATAATCCCCCAACGCATCCAAAATTGTTTTGGGGTCTTTCTTTTGTTCCTCGGTCAGCGTGACGTTGTGCATATATATATGCCGGCACTCGTTCCCCATAAGCCGTCTCAGCGTGGCTGCCTGCACCGCATTCGTCTTTTCGGTCAGACCTGTAGCGAGCAAAAGTCCTCAAATTCTGCTCTAAAAACCTCCCAGTTTTTGGCTATATCACCAGACATATACATGCCCTTGGGTGCCGGAATACTGGACTGTACAAATAGGACACACATATTATTGTTGGACTCTAATCCCCCCTTATTTTTCAAATTAATAAAGTTTTGCAAGTTAAAAAGTTTTCCATTCAAAAGTTGAGATTTTTCTTCAATACCTTCCAGGTCGTTGAATCAATACCAGAAAATACAGTGGACAAATAAAACATGCTTTATTTCCTTGTATTTTATTCCACCTTCCATTTTACTTAAATATTTGTCTACAATTCAATAGATTTCCGTTTAAAGTTTATTTCCATTAAAATATCCATGTGAAATAGAAGGAGTAATAGCAAGCGCCCCTAAAGAAATATAGCAGCAATTATTGGGCTTCTGTGGGCCTTTCTCATTTCACAAATGTCCCCTCCTCGAATGCTCGGCCCTCCGGTATAGTGACCCGGAAATGGTTTTTGGCGCGCCATGTTACTTGAAGGACATCTCATTTCTCTAAATGCACATCGAGGATCGAGCGTCGAGGAGGCTCTCTGGAGGGGCTATAATCTAGGATACACTGATGGGTCCTCCACGGCTCCTCCGCGGATGCATTTCCGGCAACAGTGATGTTTAAAAGAGTCGTGACCAAGCCTCCAGGAAGTGCACCGGACTCAGATGAAAATATTCGTGGTGGCCAAACGGCGGTACTACACTTCCGTTTGGTTGCCAGGCCCGCAAACATTTTTTCCCATTGACTTACATGGGGAAAGAGTCAAAGTTTTTTTCAAACTAAATAAACAACCCAGTATGAACACTTGTATAGCCCTTATTAAAAACATTCGTTCCTCAAGTTGTAAACATTTGCTAATAACGTTATTCTGAGAGTTATTTCCCTCTGCATTATGAACGCGTATCTAACCCACGGGACCGCGCCGCCCGGCACGTTCATGTTACGTGTTCACTGTTCAGCACTACATGAGTTTATCTCTTATCTTTACCCATGGATGCACAATAAGAACGGACCCATATCACCTTACTGCCATCCCACGGAGCTGTAATAATGGATATATTGCACATGTTCGCTGTAATTCATCATTTGTAAAATATTATACTACATGGGCTGTATGATTAAATCTTGTAAATCCGTAAATGTTGTATTAAATAAAGTTAATATTACAGACGTTAGATTAACGTCCCTGTAGCTTCTTATTGCACTAAGAAGCTTATTGCACTGTGTGTGTGTATATATATATATACAGTGCAATAATTATTTCATGCTAAATGAAGCTCTGTTGCTTGGATATCACTAGATCCTGTTACAACGTAATATAAGTACATAATGATTGATGTGTACATTAGCATCATTACTAGCTAGCCGCTAGCTGCTAACTGCCGCCTCGTTAATATCAAATCCATGATAACAACAATCCATTACCATGCTGTCATGAACGCGCGGTGCTGTTACGTGTACGCAAATTGACGTGCTTAATGTGAACGAGCATTTTGGTTAAAGTTGCGCATGCGCTATGAGCGCACATACGGGTACTTCTCAGGCATGCCGGGTAATCTGTGACGTTTCGCTCTCTCAAAAGTTGGGCCATTTTATCATCATGCGCCAATGAGCAACTCTCATGGGAATGAATGAGGCCCCGCCTCCCACGCTGTATCCAGTTCTTATTATACATCCATTGCGGCTTTCACACCAGCGCTTTTCCCTTTCTAGCTCCGAGCTAGAGCTTTTCTGGTTCAGCTCCGGTTTCCCTTTTCTGCTCCCGCTCTGTTCACACCGCCCAGAGCCCGACTGGTGCTGCCGCTGCTGCGTCATGACATCACCGTTTACATCGCTGATTTGCTCCCCAACGGCATTACGGCGCTCACACAACAACGGGGAACTGCGTCGGGTCGATGATCGTGTTGCTTTTAATCACACAAAGCCAGAATAAATTGAATAACGACTTCTCCAACCTTATACTTTGCTCCAGAGTGCCGTGGTTCATTGTTTATTAACGTGTTTCTGCAGCATTTACCGACCGCTGCAGTGTTGGCTGCTCTTCCACGGGAGTTTATTCTCCTCCGTTAGCTCCCGGTTAGCTCACACTGCAGCGGCCGCTCTAAAGTATTCACTGTCCGACTCACACAAGCAGCTGATACATATCCCCAGTTCCCCTTAGCCTAAGTGAATGTGTGTCAGTCTGAATTGACGCTGTTTGGCATCACAACGCTGTTAAGAAAGTTTCTCTGGTATAAAATGGGTGATGTTAGCATAGCAACCGAAGCTAAACTGACTACTTGCTATTGCTATCCTATTGTGGCATAAACCGTTTTCTACAGGCACATTTTACCGGCGTATTTTTATTATGATTCTACTTGTGATAGTCGGACACGACAACCTGTGCAGCCCATGTAATGATTCCATCCGATAGCTGCTATAATACAAAACAACACGTCTGCCTCTCTCCACAATGATCAATAACAATGAACGGATGGTCAAAGTAAGGTACAAATAAACAGAATCACACGAAGCCTGGTTAGTGTTGCCTGACTTTATAAAGTGTGTTTATAAGCACTACTGCTTGTAGGCAGGCATGACAGTCGACCCATGTTCAGGGGAGGTGGGTTTAGTTTCATGCACGCCTCGACGTAAGAGAGACGTAAGCGACGCCACCTCTTAGCTCCGAAGCTCTTGCCTCTAGAGACCGACAATTTTTTGGAGCTGGAAGTGAACCGGATTCCGGAGCTAAGAGCCGGCGCCGCTGCGGTGTGAACAGGAACATCCGGCGCTTTTCAGGCTCCAGCTCCGAGCCGGAGCTGAAAAAGCGCTGGTGTGAAAGGGGCACATGAGGGAGCCTCGTTGAGCTGCGAGTGTCACTCCACGGAGTTCACTCCGTCACGGAGGGGGAGTGTGTAGGGGTAGGGTGTAGGGCGTGGTTTGGGATTGGGCCGCCCTGTGCAAAGGTGACGTCATCGCCTGTATTGAGCGTTCACCTACATTTCTAAGCTTTTCTCTCTCTTTTGAATGATATATTTCCCATCAGATTAAACAGCAAAAGGCTGAATAAATAATCTGGATACAATTGCGAGGTGGCTCGTTTTAAGGACACAATCTTCGTATTGGAACAAAATTCAGTTTTTAAGTGTAGTCACTGTTATGTTCCTACAGAACAGACAATGAAAGGATAAGATGTCATTTGTCAGTATAGTCTTATTTCTTAAAACCTTCTCTGTTGTTTAAGTGTCTGATAGCCTACTTGATAACCATGAATAGTAAGCAATTATATGACAGAGTAATGATATAACATAAGCCTATATGATAATGTCAGACACTGTGTTATTTTCAATCAAGCCTAAAAGATAATGTGTTCAAACTAGCTTCACTCGCTTTAATTGCTCCTTTGAATGTAATATTCCTCTGTGGTTTCCTACTCAACACATTTTTGTATTGTAATGCCACTCATATTTTATTTTTTATTTTATTTTAAGGTGACATTGAATGTGTTGAAAGGTGCCCTAAAATAAAGTGTATTGATCTTATATCTGTGCCTATATCACACTATTAATGTTCCTTATTTTAGACTATAGGTTTGTCCTGGTGTCAATAGGGAAGATCTGCACTGTTCTCTACATAACATGTTCAGCAGAGCAGGTATTTCTCCTGCCAGATATGGCACCCCCCCTACAACTTTGTCCAGGACAGTCACACCATCACCAAAATCACACTGGTGTTGCCTGATCCCCTCTAGTGTGTGCTCACAAAAGCATTTTACTCTGGGCCCAGCAGGTACAAAACTAAAGAGGGGCTTCCATATCCGGCAGAGCAGGTGTTGTACCTGCCGGATTTGGAAGCCCCCCTATATCTTTGTCCAGGATAGTCACAACGTCACCAAATCTGTTGTTTGCTGTTCCCCTCTAATTTTTGCTCACAAAAGCATTTTTCTCTGGGCCCAGCAGGTAAAAAACTAAAGAGGGAAATATAATAGAGGCAGGAAGGGAGTGGAGCCTGATGGGGATACTAGGAACAGAAGGTGAGGGGATAAGAGCTATCAAGGCCATTCTTAAGTATTTGAGTGAAACAGGATTGATTGGAAGAATTTAAAACAACGTAAATACAGTGGTATAATTCCACAAGTGGTGATAGGATGATATGGTGATACACACTCTTGTACAGTAGGTGGCGGTATGCACCTTAAAGTTGTTTGCAATCCGCCAAAAACTGAGAGAAGAAGAAGCTCCCCTGGACACTTCCGGGCGCCTCACCTATTACATACATCCATGGCGCCTCACTCGAAGGCTGCTGCTAGCCGCTAGCTCTGTGTTACGTCACCTATTGGGATAACACTACTCACACAACCATAGCTCACAACATAACGGCTACATTTCTCTGTGTTGGCCACCAAAGGGCAGTGAACCAGCATGTTTGGAGCGGTGGTTGTTGGCATTGGCACAGCCGGTTGGGTGAGGATCAGAGACATGTTAGCTCCTCTGCCTGGCAGTCCTGCAGAGAAACTGAATGTCAGAGCTTTCATATCCAGGAGAAAGCTGGACTCTCAGCAGGGAGTGAGTCAGGTGACCGCTGAAGAGGCCGTGAGCAGAGAGGACATCCAGGTGGCGTTCATCTGCACTGAGAATGTGTTGCATGAGGAAAACATCAGAACTTTTCTGCAGGCAGGAAAACACGTGTGTGTGGAATATCCCATGACCATGAACTACAAAGCTGCTCTGGAGCTCTGGAACCTGGCCCAGGAAAAAGGAGTTATTCTCCATGAGGAACACATTGAGCTGCTGACCGAAGACTACAAAGAACTAAAGAGAGAGGTGGAGGGAAAGCTCCTGCAGGAAGGAACGCTTCATTTTACCGGTGGAGCTCTGAAGCCTGGATTTGGTTTCCCAGCATTTAGTGGCATTGCTCGCCTTACGTGGTTGGTGGAGTTATTTGGTGAGCTGTCAGTAACTGCAGCAACTATGGAGGAAGACTCTGGCAACAACTACTGCAAGATGACTGCAAAGCTGTTAACGTCTGACGAGAGACCTCTGGTGTGGATTGAAGAGCGGGGGCCGGGCCTCCCTAGGGCCAAGAACATCAACTTTCAATTTGACTCGTGTACTCTGACAGAGGTTCCTCCTGCACCCAGAGGGGCAGTAGGCATCTTCATGCAGGACCTGATCCACTTCTCTGCCAAGCTGGCAGGCCAAGTGAGTCCCGGAGAGCTCCACAGGGAGAAGATCAGAATCCTACACTGCCTGAGATTAGCCGGGAATATACAACAATTGTGCAAAAGATAAATGGGGACTCTCCTTTATGATCATGCTAAATCGTGTTATTGCAATACGATTTCTTTAATTGAATCACCATACCCTTACATCAGGGATGGGCAACTTTGATGGTGGTGGGGGCCACATCATTGATGTACTGGCCACCAGGGGGCCGCAGATTCACTTGGAACACACACACACACCCAAATTCCATGTGTTGTATGTAATTATTAACAAATGTACTAAGTCTGACATCTTCATTGACATTTTACAATCAAAGGGAACATCCCCAAAACATGGGAACATCCTCTAATAAGCTCACTAAACAAATATCAGTTCACAGAAATTTTATTTCATTTTTACAAGTGGCATGTTTGTAACAGGTTATTAAACAGTGGAATAAAACTATTTTAAACTATTGGAAAGCACGGAAAATGTGTGTGTATTGAGATTAACCATTAGATGACATACACATGAAGTAATGAACACTAACCCAGACATTAGTTGTCTAACTTGAACCTAAAACACTTGTAGCCAGTCTCTGCATTCCCCTTATTCCACAATAAGGGGAATGTCAACACAGACACCTGTCAGCCCGCACTCTGCTGTTCCTCAGCGCCACTCCCCCTCCCTCCCGCTGAAATTATGAATGAAAAGCGTAGTAATCATAGATAACACGGCAGGGTCCGTGACAGTTTGTTTTCATCTGATTTCAAATAAACAAAGTCTTGGTTTTCAGAATATTAAACTTGTTTCGCCAAATTCAGATGATAAAAATAACTTTTAAGATTGTAAAGGCATAATTACAAGAGGCAACTTAACGTCACAGCAGGCATAACAACAGCTGGTGTTTCTTGTGAGGGTTTCCCTGGGAAACAAACAAACAAACAAATCTAAAGCATACTTAGTAACTTCTTATGTCTTGTTTCTTTGTAAAATCAATGTGCAAACAAGTTTAGTTTTGGTTGAACTAAAAAAAAAAAACTGCTGGCTCCTGAACATATCAACCTTACAGGCATTTGGTAAGTGGAATCAACTTAAGTGCAGTAAAACATAAAGGATATGCAAATCATTTAATATATTTAATAAAATCATTTTAAAGCCTTGATTTTAAAAAAGCGAGTTGATTTGTAAAATCCAAGTTTGTGTCCATAACACCAATCAGTGGCGGTTCTAGAACATTTTACATGGGGGGGCAAAGGGGAGGCAAGAGGTCATGCCAGGGTGGCATAGGAGGGCGGACAGTACGTGGTATTTTACACTGTATATAACCTATTTATTGTTAATTCATGCCCTAACACAAGTGTTCTTAATACACAAGTGTTCTTAATGCACAAGAGAAACAAGGTGTTCAGACAAACAATCGGGTGCCCTTTGAGTCCCCCAAGCTTACCTCAACCATTTTAAATGAAAGGAAACTACAAAATGTATTTTAAAGCAATGAATTAATGGAACAGGTTGTTTTGCATTACAATGTAAAATTAAATATATATTTTGTTTTAAAAAAAATTAGTTGTCTTAGACAGACATATTTGCATGTCCTCACTAAGCATTATTACATATTAATTTAATATTAAACAAATCAAAATGGCCAATTATCCCAAAATGTTGCTGCTAATATAATCATATGCTTGTCAACTTTAACTGATCAAAAATCAATTCTGAAAAAATACTTGAATTATCTATGAAATTGCAATATTGTCCCTCAGTTTGTTTCAACCCCGTCACGCCATACCATACCCTCCTATTAAAATAATGGATCAGTCCATGTGTGATCTGCATTGAGGGAATTACATCACAAAAGTGTCAGTTTCTTCTCTTACCTATATTTCAGTTTTTGTATTTTCAGATTAAGATTGACAAGCTCAACATTTCAACTATGTTGTATGAATTAATAATAGTAAATAATTGTTTATTACAAAAATAAACAATAGTTTAGCAAAATATTACAATTTTGTAATGTCCTTGACTTCCATGTGGTGCCATATCTTATCTAAACAAGGTCTCATGCCTACTTTTTGTCAAAAACTTCAACCCTATTTTTTCAAGGAAATTCCTAGTAATTATTTATATTTTGTGCCTGAGGTGGGAACATGTAAGTAGTCCACTACCAGATGTTATGACCAAACATTTCGGTTTCATTTTTCAAAGATATAAAGACCCAAAAGATACCCGATTTAGAGAATACTCAGAATTCTGCATACTGTAAGTACTTAATTATAATTAAGTACACAAATGACATCACCCATCTCTTCAGAGAGCTACAGGTGACCTGTGCAGCAACACATTTCAATACATATTTGTCAATACTAAGAGCTGCTAGATTGTGCTGCTGTAATGGAATATGTAAGGAGAATAAGAACATACCATGTGGTCCAGCTAGAGTTTCCTCTGCCTCCTGATCCCTGCCTCTGGCCCACTTTCTGATACTTCATCTTTATTCCTCACATATATTTCTTCTTCTTCACTAATGTCTTCATCTCCTCCTCTTCCTCCTGCTCTGACCCTCCTGGTCTCTTCAGTGAACTCTCTTTTCCTTTTCCTCTTTCTGTTCGTCCTGATCACTTCTCATATGTCTTTTTGTTGTTGTTGAATCACTCCTATACTCTGGCCTGCAAGAGTCTACTTGTGAAAAGCACTGGTACAAATGCTTGTATAACTTTACACGTTAGGGCCATGTAGCCTAGTTAATATGTAGCATATCATAAATATAACATCAGAACGTATTTATCAAGCGCACACAGGCAGCTGTGTTTGGATCCAGTTTTTACGGTAAAGGATGTATCCTGGTTTCATTGATCTGGCCTCATGGCTGTGATGTGTAGTTTACGTGGATTTAATAGTAGGCTACCGCGTAGTTTAGCAAAGTGATCGATCTCCCAGCTAACGCTGTCTGCGTAGTATTTTGTAACGTAACGCCCCAAACAGCGCCCGTCTGTTAAACGCTATCGATTCAAATTGCAGCGTTTTATTAATATTTAGTTTCAAGCTCTCGTCCTTAGTAAAAACAAAACTAGTGGAAAGGGAAATGCTCCCAGGGGAAGCTGATCCATAGGTGCTGGGACAGCTCGCTCCCTCTCTGCAGCTGTGTGAGCTGCGGTCTGTGTGAACGCCGCTCCGCAGTTTAATGCAGGGCCGTAGCTGCGTTTTTAACGGGCCTAAAATGATATTTAAAATGATTCACTTTTAACTAATGTAATGCTTGTTTTGTTGCTTGAGAAGCTTGTGGAAATAGTGTAGGTTTGTTTTAGTACAGTTTTAGGGAAACAAAAGTTAGGGGGGCAGCTGGGGGGGCAAGGCTCTACAGTGGGGGGGCAGCTGCCCCCCCTTGCCTCCCCGTAGATCCGCCCCTGACACCAATCCTTTGCAGTGTGTCTTCCACATAGTGATGGTAAGTCACATAGTGCATACTATTCTCAATTCTTAACTAAGCCATGGCACAGGGAACAACATGTAGAATAACGAACACGGATGCATGAACCTTTTTGATCAGACACAAGAGGTACAGATAAAAGAGTTTGTACAGCATTGGATTCTCTTCAATCTCAAGAGGTACAACCTTTAAACTCTGTGATAACTATTGGAAGGCATTTAGGTGACAATTAAAACTAAATATATAAAATTGTCAAAATTATCGCATTAACGGCGGTAATTAATCTTTTGAATTAATTGCGTTAAAATATTTAACGCATGTGCAGAATGGCCCGCCCCATACATCCCAACAGTGGCAGCGCCAGGGTATGGCTGGGGTAGGCTACACCCATACCAAGAAATGGCTTAGCCCCACCATGAAAAATGATGTTAAAGTAAGCAAAATAAAGTCCGCCAACTCTCGCCGAGAATTGCACAGACAGCAGTTAGTAAGATTGATTTCAGTAGCCACTTGTCTGGAAATACCGAAGACCAGAAACGGTTTTGAAAACTTTTGTCACGTAGTGATCGTCTTCTCAATAGAACATCTTTGATAATGTCTTCTGGCCAATCAGAATCAAGATAACGGCGTGGTGTTGTTGCAGGAAGTCCCGACGGAGAATACTTTTGCTGTAGTACAGGGGTGCACTAACTGGTACGCAAGTTATGTGCGTAATCTGAAATGGGTACTGTCTGTCACTTGTGTCTCAAAGCGCATTTGCGTACGTACGTACGTACGTACGTACTTGTGAAGCTTTTCCAGAAGGCGGTTAGATCACCGGACGAAATAGTCGGTCTCCGTGTGCACCAGAGATTCGGGACTCGAGTTTGTGACTCGGACTCGAGTCGCACTTAAATCGCACACACAGAGACTTCAGACTTGACTTGGACTCCTGCTCAAAAGACTTCGGACTCGACTTGGACTCGTGTTTTGGGACTCGTGAACAATCATTGTATTTTCTATTTTTGGCGTATTAAAGGTGGGGTAGGTAAGTTTGAGAAACCGGCTCGAGATCGCTAGAATTTGAAAATACACAACCGGAGAAAATCTATAGGTTACTTACGTAACCCCAGTTCTCAGAGTAACATGAAGTGAGATGTCTCACTATGGGATGCGCCTCATCGCATAGGGGAGAAGGAGGGGCTGTCACGCCGCTCGCTTCTTCTTCCTCGACTGCTGGCCGAAATTCTGGGTTGGCTGCGCCTGGGCTGCAGCCGGAACCGGAGAATTTCTAGGCCAGCTCGCCCTCGTCCCCTGCCTGGGCTGGGGACTCGGGGCGGACTGCGACCTCTGCGTTTTCGGTATTTTGAACCGAGCAGGGTTCGGGGCAGCTTGGACGAAGGGCTGCCGCTGCGAAGGCAGCGGCTGGGCCCTTCGAGGGAGGCAGAGGTGGAGGGCCTCGTCCTCCTTCTTTTTCGACTCGCATCTCCTCTGCATGGAGGCAAGAGCGGAGCCGAAAATCCCCTCGGGAACGATGGGCATGTCAAGCACATCCTCCTTTTCCCGGTCTGGGAGGTTGGTGAGGTTGAGCCATCTAGCTCTTTCGTGCACCACCATGATCCCCATTGTTTTGCCCGTGGCCTGGACGGCGCAGCGTTGGACATGGAGACAAATGTCTGTGACCGCGGCCAACTCATCCAGAACGGCCGGTCCAGGATTACTCAACATATCCTCACAGAGCTCCGTTTGGTATGCGGTTAGCAGTGAGGAAACGTTCAGAGCCCTGGCGGACAACGCTGTGGCTCTGTAGGACCGTTCAGTCATGGTCGACTGGAAACGGTCCACCTTCGCTGGCAGCGTGGGGTTCCTGCTTGGTGACGGGCCCATCCTCGGTAGGAGGTGGGCTGCCACCAGCAGTATGCGGAGCAGGCCGAGCCTCTGCGGGCGAGACCATGGTGAGGTCTCGCCGGGAGCTCCCGCCTGGTGAGGCGTGGGGCTCCGTTCCCGCGTCTCTTGCCGCCACCGGGTCCCGGCCTGACACGGCGTGGGATCCCGGTTCCGCAGCTGCCGCTGTTAGTGAGCCCCAGACCGACAGTGAGGGGCTCAGTCTCTGCGGCGGACGCCCCCGTGTCTTGATTGTCAAACGGCGAATCAGTGGACATGAGGGAGTCCTGTTCCAACAAGCTAGCTTGGTGTGCTAGCCGTCGGTGGAGGCTCTTTCGGGTGAAACGGGCACAAAGCCCACACGAGCCGGGGTTGTCGATAGCCTCCTGGGCGTGTTCCAGCCCGAGGCAGGACGAGCAGACCTGGTGTGAGTCTGTGCCTGCTATCTTCAACCCGCAGCCGCATGACCGAGCCTCCGAGTCCCTGACTCCTCTGGTGTGAGGGGGAGAGGCGTCCATCTTGTTCGCCTCGTGGCGTGGAGAGGACCCGCTCGTAACAGGTACGTCGTTGAGAGAAAAAGTGTTACCAACCCGTCCTTAATCCGGAGAAAAATGGACGGTGTGGGTCCTTTGTTCTCAAAGAATATTGACTGGTGTGTCAATATACTTCTAATCCTTTTCTCCTCCGTGAGAGAGAAAAAGAAAAGCGTCCTCGCTACCGTGGTGTCGGTAGTAAGGGGAAGCTAGCTAGCAACAGGTGCGTAGCTAGCTTGAGAAAAAATCAAAACCTTACCTTACTTTCCGGGGAAAGAAACGGCGAGGTCGATTTTAATACTAACTGGCGTTAGTATTACGGTCTTCTTGCGAAGCAGAAGGAGTAGCCGGCGAGCGCTCGTCGACCGAAATGGTTATATTTGGGTTCAGTCTGTGGACCGTTAAGCTTGTCCGGCTACTATAGAGATGTGCTCTGAAGCGAGAAGAGGTGTTTGAATGACGCATGCGTCGTGGCGCAAGCTACTTATAGAGGGTGAATTCCCTGATGCTGACGTCAAGATCATCAGCCAATCAGGATTGGCGTAATGAGATTGATGCTTCTGTTTGCTCTGCGATGAGGCGCATCTCATAGTGAGACATCGAACGGAGTGTTATGAATGAGAACTGCCACTTCCTCACAGAGCCCCTCCTCCAACACACACGAACGCGCACATGACCAATGAGGGCACGAGATAAGTTTGTGCCCCGATGGGAGGCTGACAGGCCCATAGATATATATATAAACACTAGATGACTCACCCGCGCTGCTGGCCAATGGAGACCGACGTTGCCACTTGGCCGCCATCTTGCTACAGGGAGTTCTCTCATTCATAACATTATGGTTTACTATTTAAATAACCATAGCTTGCTCAATTTTCAACCAATTTTCAAACGGTTTGGTTTTTTATAAACATCAAAGATGTAGTTATGATACTGCATACTTATAATCATGGACTTTCATATGAAAATAACATTAATCAGATAAAGCAATAGCTATACAAGGTATTTATATTATATTAAATATTTGCCGGTGTATATATTTCCATTTATTTTATTATATTGTTAATATTTAAAATAAATTATAAAATTAAAATACATTTATATTTTATATATAAAAATCGGTCTCATGTTACCACTCTGTAAGCCAAGAGTTGTTAATTTAGCAATGCCTTAGCTTTAAGAACAGGGACACAACTAATGACAATAGCATATGTTGGTATATTATTTAGATATTCACACCTTTATCAGAAGAACCAAACCAACATAAAATGTGCTCACAGACAGGCCAGTTCTGTCTAATTTATCACAATTATTTTTGACATGAGATCTTCATATTACTATACTAGTTTTGTATTTAGTTTCTAGATTTGTAAACAAATCCAGAACCTTTGAAATATGTTATTGAAAAAAGACCAAGAATAATATAAACTGTACCATGTGTCCTTTTGTGTCCTTCTGTAGTCCATTTGTGGTTTGTCTCACCCCGGCTGATATATCACAAAATCCACTATTTAAATTGTTCCCTATATTGCCCCTATGCCCCTGTAAGGTGTCCTTGGGAAAGGCGGCCTCCCAAAATAAATGTATTATTATTATTATTAAGAAGAACAACTTGGTGTGGTGTGGAGGGGATGTAGGAAGCAGGAGCAGGTGGGGAGAGATGGGGCTTCAAGGTTCAAGGTTATTTGTTTTAAATGTGTCTTGGAGATAAGGACCAGCTGCACACAATAAAATACAGTATAACACAAAACCAATAAGACACACGGTGACACATGGCACACCAACAATCAATCATCGTCCAGCCTCAGCTTTGGTATTCTTTCACAACCATGTTATGGGTTTATTAGACTGAGCAAACATAAACATATGTGGGGAACATAGTGCTGCGTCTCATGGAACATGAAGATTTAATAAATACATAGTAGGTGGCGATATATGCTCCTAGTGGTAGCGATTCGCCATTAAACAAAGAAGAAGAACAAACATCAGGGGGAAAGAGAGGGAGACACACAAGCACCCACTACGGCACGTAACACATGTTGTTACGTTCCCTCTTGGCGAGGGGTACAAAGGGAAACGACACGACCAGAGTAGAATTGGTATGTGTTACCAGCGGTTTATTTGTAACTGCAAGTAAGTAAAATGATATGCACAAAACAGCTTGGCCCAACAACGGGTCAAACTGTTCCTGTCCTGTCACAGGAAACAAAACCGTCCCTTCTGTTTAGAGTATGAGAGGTCCTGATAATTTATTCCGGTAAATTATTCTGACCTCCTAATTGACCTTTCCGAAGATTATTGAGTCTATGTAAGGTTGCTGCGTGGCTCAGATCCACCAACGTCAGCAAGATCTCACCTCTTCCTAACCCCCCCGAAGAACCAAGGTTTCAATTAACTGCTGTTTCAATTCAGACAACTCTCTTTTAATCTGTTTAAGCGATCCCGAAGGATTTTGATATCAGTAAATGGAGTGTGCTCCTACCTAAGTGTGTGTGGCAGGGTGCAATCTTACCTTTGACGCAGGAGAGGAGGGCACAGGTGTCTTTTAAAGGATCCCAATCCAACAGGTGGGAGTCAGTTTATTTGAAGAAAAATAGGTCCAAACTAATACAGGGTTTTTTCCTTCTCTCTCACAACATTATAATCATCCTAACAAAAAAACCGTGCTGTGATCATGTTCAAATGAAACTTTAATTCACAGTCTTACATTTATTACCAAAATGTTTTAATTTCAACTGCCCATTTCAGTTGTGACATTTTAAAATTCTCCCGATAGAATTTAGAGGTATTTCCTCGTAAAAAGACCGGTGACAATAAAAAGCGCATTCAACTTTTCATTCATCAATTAATTCACATCAGTTCCATACCGTTTTTTTTCCGACACAGACGGCGGATTAACACTTAAAAAAAACACATACCCATCCGCCAAGAGTTCGAAGGAAGATCCTTACAGGTTGCGGTTAGAATATTCCCAAACACATCTTCCGACACAGACGGCGGATTAACACTTAAAAACACATACCCATCCGCCAAGAGTTCGAAGGAAGATCCTTACAGGTTGCGGTTAGAATATTAAAAACACATACCCATCCGCCAAGAGTTCGAAGGAAGATCCTTACAGGTTGCGGTTAGAATATTCAAAAACACATACCCATCAAATCATTCCACTCAGCCAACAACCAAGAAAATCGAGAGATATTTACCCCGTCTGACAGAACCAAATACCGAGAGCTAGTTACCCAGCTCTGAAGCACACAGCCTACCCGGAGAGAGTCTACCAGGGGTCACCCCCCCTCTCTCACGCTCTCTCAAAAAACCAGTCTCTTTATGCTAAAAAAACTGGATCCTAAACCCAAAAAAACAAACTCCTCCTCTTACACCCAATTCAGTTGAAAACCGCGCATGCGCATAATGTACAAGGCTGAACATGTCCCAACATGTTCCACAGCTGTTATGGGATAAGACACCCTTTCATATGAGGTAAAAAGGACATGAACTCTCTTTGGCCTCTTAATGTTTCTCCCCTTAGTGTGAAGCCCCCCCCCCCCCCCCCCTCTCTGGACTGCTGCCAGAGGAGAGGAAGAAAACTCAACCTAAACAACCCACTTGGTTTTGTTTATACTGTAACTATAGAAAACCTAAAATATGAAGCATTTTCATTGTGGGTTATACAAGAATATAATTGATTATATTTGACTATAACTAACTTTCGTTTTTAAGTATTAAACATACTATGAAAACTCACAACACTTCTTAGGGCGAGTTCCCACTGCCTCCTCCTCTCTTCGGTTTTGGGAAACCTTAAAAACATGAGAAAGGTAGCCAGATATATAAATTATTGTCAACATTTTCCTCCCTTCTTTCCTTTAACATTAAGGGTAAGGACAAAAATAAACACAGAAATTATCATTTTTTTTGGTATGTATGCATGTATGTATAGCCTACTTTAAGAATAAGACAACCACACTAAGAGTAATAAAAAAGGTGTCCAAAAGAAACATTAAATAATTGTGTAAAGAAATGGTAACAACATATTCTAAAGAGGCTGGGTCAACAACAATCTTGCAATACTATTATCTCACATAGCCCCACTGATCCTGTGTAGCAGGACTTGTAATGTACATACATCCACTAAGTAATTAACGATTATCCTAATTTTAGTCATAATATTGTCATATCTTACACGTGAAAGGTGATCCCACGGGTTCTTGTTTGCAGACTGCGGTGATTAGAGCATCC
This sequence comes from Gymnodraco acuticeps, assembly GCF_902827175.1. Taxonomy (NCBI): domain Eukaryota; kingdom Metazoa; phylum Chordata; class Actinopteri; order Perciformes; family Bathydraconidae; genus Gymnodraco; species Gymnodraco acuticeps. Next base: position 3,924 of record NW_022991744.1, on the reverse strand, counting down.
GTAGGCAGCACAAAAGTCCGGCATAGTCAGGTACTTCTGTAAACACAAAGCCAGCAAATTCCTGTATCATAATGCAAGATGTTTTTAACAAGCCAAACCACTTGGAAGAAATCATGTGTAACTTAAGTTATGTTGAAAAGAAAGAGCAGTTCTGCCTCTCCCACTGGTGTAAAGTTGCTGGGTCAACTTTGTAATACTAGGTCTCACTCACAGCCTCTTGTTATTAGCCAGCTAATAAATACAACCACATACACAAAGAAAAGCTGCAATTTCAACATGTCCAAGCATCCTGTATCATAGCAATGCTAATAATGTTTATAATAAACCAAACCGTTTGTAAATCAGTCAAGATTTCAGCGAGTTAAGAGTATTTTTGTGCAGATCACTCACCTTACAACAGCTACCATAACGCGAATCAGAGTAACTGTTAACTGTATGGCGGCCGGTCAGCTACGCTGGAAAATCTCCCATGAGCCATCTAGTGTTTATATATATATCTATGGGTAGGCCATCCAGTTATTTTAGCCGGGCCGGCTATCGGGATGTTAAGAGCATTCCATGGAATATAATAAAAAGTGTATCTCGAGCCGGTTTCTCAAACTTACCTACCCCACCTTTAACATTAACATCATGTTAACATCATGGTAACACCATGGCGACTGGCGGCACACCTGCAGCTGTACCGCTTGTAATTAGGTTCAACTATAAAAACTTCGAACAAAACGCCGGCGGCACCAACAAAAGGAGCGCACACTGCAAAGTCTGCAATATTAAAATCAAGGATGCTGGTGCAACAACGTCAAATTTCATCAGGCACTTGAAAACTCACCCGGAGAGGTCAGTCACATTAACGCATATGGACGGTTAGCAAACATGTTTAGCTCAGCATCAGCTATATAATGTTAACTTAGCTTGCTACTAGCTTTGTAACTGAATATTTGAAAAGATGAGTGAATGTTTGCTTGTCACACTTGTTTGCGTTGAGTGGCGTTGACATCCAACTCTTGACATGACATAAAAAAGGTCGGTAACGTTAATCATTACGTTCCGCTGCCATCTACTGGCTAACGTTAAACGTAGAAAAATACATAGTAACATACATAAATACATCTGTCGGTATATAGGCAGGTTACAGGTTTATTGTTGACCACGTAACGTTAATGTTACAGGTTTATCAGGTTACCATTACACTGGGTTTGAGTGAGAGGATAGAGGAATATGTTTATTTATAGTAGACTTAAAAGATGTAATTAGAGACCCAGTGTAATTAAACAATACGGTTGCAGAGGTCAAATTTTTAAAATGTTGTCCACTGGCCAAATGGCTAGCCTAGTGAATGTTGACATTTTTCCAGCCACTCAATAGATTGCCATTGTTATTTGTGGCTGGTGCGTGCAACATACAGTACCAGCCACTTGCATGATTTACCAGCATTTGGCTGGTAAATGGTGTTAATGGTAGATATCTCTTTTGGAACAGGTCATGTTTTAATATCACCAGTTCAGTATATGTCAGATAATATTGCAGCAATAGTTTTTTAGTTGCAAATGGCACAGAACAAATGTTTACTTTTAAGTACTTTTAACACAGTTTCCCTGCGGGGGATTAATAAAGTATTTGTGATACTGATTTCTGATTCTGAAGTGTTTTGCTTATAAGTTGTTTGCATTTAGCTAAAGTGTGATGTTTTTCCTCATATTGCATTGCAATAGCCTGTTTAAAGTGATCATATAACAAACAACTAATCAGTACTGATACTGTATGCTAATAGATATAGGAGTGATAATAATACAGTAAATGCTTTGAATTTCTTAGATATAGCTGTGCAGTATTCTTAACAGACTGGATAGCAGCATACAATATAAGGCTTATTACAACCAGAAGAGACTTGAGACTTGACTTGGACTCGTGACCAAAGACTTGAGACTTGATCAAGTCTAACCCCACAAAGACTTGAGACTTGACTTGGACTCGTGACCAAAGACTTGAGACTTGACTTGGACTTGCAAAAAAAGACTTGTGAACATCTCTGGTGTGCACAGACAGGGCTGCTGTTAACGTCGGTCTGTACAACGGAATTATGCCAACACTACGCCAACCGGCTGCGGAGGGAGACTCCTCCCCTTCACTGGAGAACTGCGCTAAAACAGCTGATCACAACGTTCACACTCTGTGGTCACGAAGTACTCCACTAGCGCCCCCCCCGCCTGTCGACTTTCCTGAAGTACTCCCCCGTTGATAGAAATCAACACGTAATGAATTAAGACCCCACGGTTTGATGATTGATAGGTGTGTGGGTTGTCTTTCATTTTGACACACAGAAAAATGTTATAATAAACATACATACTGTACACAGTTAAATGGATATATCCGCCTTCTTTCATGTATCTTTCCATTCCCACAACAATATACATAAATAAATGGCATATTTTGGACATAGTTCGAATGGTGATTAATCATGATTAATTAATTTTTAAACTGTGATTAATCTGATTAAAAATGTTAATCGTTTGACAGCCCTAATATATATAAATTCCACCCTCCAGGCCTATAAGATCAAACCCTGCAGCATCTTATCTCTCTTGCTCTCAACTTTCTGGCTGTCTCCATTCAGGAGGTAAAACTTTTTTTTTCTTTGAGATGGAAAACTACTGCTCAAGGCTTTTGAAGTGCACTCAAGATTAATTTCAACTGGAACAAGAAATTCTATTGCTGTAGGTGGCAGTTTGTGACAGAGCAGTTTTTCCCTGACAATAAATATTCATATATTTTCCTTACAGGCACCTTAGAGGGACACATTTCAACGTTTAATAACAGAGTTTAGTGACGCTGCTGTTTGCTGCTTGTGTGCAGTTGGACAATGATGCGATTGACTCTTAATAAATATGACATAATCATTTCAAATTTGTTCTAGCTTCTGTTTGGAATATAATATATTGACACCATTTCCAAGTGTAAATCTGTACGGCTGGCGTGGATTGGTTGTGTGTTGTGTGCTGCTGGTGTCTATGTGTAGGTGCCACTTACCTTGTACAATGAGGTAGACCTGTGAGGTCTTGGGCTGCTGTTTCGTCTGTATGGAGCAGGTGTACGGCCCCTTCATCATAAACATCCACCTATACACAATCACAAATACAATATTGTTTTCATTAGTTTGAAAATATCTTATCATATGCCTGGCAGAGCATCTTATCCTCATTTATCTTCCTACATGTTACTTTTTCAAGATCCTACTCTATAATTTTTATTTTGACAAACATTCACAATATTCTCGAAATAAATATTTATGATTCTTCAGTGAAACAACGTTATACAGGAAAGTAGTCGAATTATCTCAATCAACTTTACAATATAATATGTTTTGATTATTATTAATTAATTCAACTTTAAGAAGTCAAAGCTTATAGACATGAGTAATGAATGATCATCATTACATAACAGATACGATCAGCATTTCAGCAGACCCTCCCAGCATGGACAGTTTAGATGAGGTAGTTAACCCTTTATGAAAACATGTATTCTTTTTTAATAAGACTTGCTGAACTGATAATCAATGAAAACGATAACTTTAACATTCTGGGAGGATAATCTAATTTACTGTCTAGCAGAGGGTGCATACTGATACCAGTCTAACATTAGTTTATTTTCAAATGATTATTTATTGTTGTTAAAGCACAAAAAGGGTTAAAATTAATAGATGAAACATACAAAAAACAGATATGCTTATGAAGGTTATGTTTAATAATTTTTAAATGTATTCCTATAAGAGGAGAAACAAATGGTTATTTCCCATCTTAAATGCAGCTGTTATTACATCTAACGATGAAATCAAAGAATAAAAAAACAAAAACATTTTGGTCCGGTTTCTAGGTCAGTGTTACCTTCTGTATGCGCAGGCTGTACTCGAGCTTGTCCTTTAGTCAC